>NW_027308239.1:0-150000 GCF_047496885.1 Scyliorhinus torazame
CTGTATTTAATGCCGGGCTGTGTTTAATTTTACATTGTTCAGTGTAGGGCACTGATTCATTGTACCGTATTTAATGTCGGGCTGCGTTTAAGTTTACATTGTTCAGTGTAGGGTACTGTATTTAATGTCGGGCTCTGTTTAATTTTGCCTTGTTTACTGTAGGTCACTGTTTCATTGTACTGTATTTAATGTCGGACTCTGTTTAATTTTACCTTGTTCAGTGTAGGGCACTGTTTCATTGTACCGTATTTAATGTCGGGCTCTGTTTAATTTTACCTTGTTCAGTGTAGGGCACTGTTTCATTTTACCGTATTTAATGTCGGGCTGTGTTTAAGTTTACATTATTCACTGTAGGTCACTGTTTCATTGCACCGTATTTAATGTCGGGCTCTGTTTAATTTTACATTATTCAGTGTAGGGCACTGTTTCATTGTACTGTCTTTAATGTCGGGCTCTGTTTAATTTTACCTTGTTGCTTGTAGGGCACTGTTTCATTGTACCGTATTTAGTGTCGGGCTCTGTTTAATTGTACATTGTTCACTGTAGGGCACTGTTTCACTGTACCGTATTTAATGTCGGGCTGTGTTTAATTGTACATTGTTCACTGTGGGGCACTGTTTCATTGTACCGTATTTAATATCGGGCTGTGTTTAATTTTACATTGTTCACTGTAGGTCACTGTTTCATTGTACCGTATTTAATGTCGGGCTCTGTTTAATTTTACCTTGTTCAGTGTAGGGCACTGTTTCATTGTACCGTATTTAATGTCGGGCTCTGTTTAATTTTACCTTGTTCAGTGTAGGGCACTGTTTCATTGTACCGTATTTAATGTCGGGCTCTGTTTAATTTTACCTTGTTCAGTGTAGTGCACTGTTTCATTGTACTGTATTTAATGTCGGGCTGTGTTTAATGTTACATTGTTCACTGTAGGGCACTGTTTCATTGTACCGTATTTAATGTCGGGCTCTGTTTAATTTTACCTTGTTCAGTGTAGGGCACTGTTTCATTGTACCGTATTTAATGTCGGGCTCTGTTTAATGTTACCTTGTTCAGTGTAGGGCACTGTTTCATTGTACCGTATTTACTGTCGGGCTGTGTTTAATTGTACCTTGTTCAGTGTAGGGCACTGTTTCATTGTACCGTATTTACTGTCGGGCTGTGTTTAATTGTACATTGTTCACTGTGGGGCACTGTTTCATTGTCCCGTATTTAATGTCGGGCTCTGTTTAATTTTACATTATTCAGTGTAGGGCACTGTTTCATTGTACTGTCTTTAATATCGGGCTCTGTTTAATTTTGCCTTGTTTACTGTAGGTCACTGTTTCATTGTCCTGTATTTAATGCCGGGCTGTGTTTAATTTTACATTGTTCAGTGTAGGGCACTGATTCATTGTACCGTATTTAATGTCGGGCTGCGTTTAAGTTTACATTGTTCAGTGTAGGGTACTGTATTTAATGTCGGGCTCTGTTTAATTTTGCCTTGTTTACTGTAGGTCACTGTTTCATTGTACTGTATTTAATGTCGGACTCTGTTTAATTTTACCTTGTTCAGTGTAGGGCACTGTTTCATTGTACCGTATTTAATGTCGGGCTCTGTTTAATTTTACCTTGTTCAGTGTAGGGCACTGTTTCATTTTACCGTATTTAATGTCGGGCTGTGTTTAAGTTTACATTATTCACTGTAGGTCACTGTTTCATTGCACCGTATTTAATGTCGGGCTCTGTTTAATTTTACATTATTCAGTGTAGGGCACTGTTTCATTGTACTGTCTTTAATGTCGGGCTCTGTTTAATTTTACCTTGTTGCTTGTAGGGCACTGTTTCATTGTACCGTATTTAGTGTCGGGCTCTGTTTAATTGTACATTGTTCACTGTAGGGCACTGTTTCACTGTACCGTATTTAATGTCGGGCTGTGTTTAATTGTACATTGTTCACTGTGGGGCACTGTTTCATTGTACCGTATTTAATATCGGGCTGTGTTTAATTTTACATTGTTCACTGTAGGTCACTGTTTCATTGTACCGTATTTAATGTCGGGCTCTGTTTAATTTTACCTTGTTCAGTGTAGGGCACTGTTTCATTGTACCGTATTTAATGTCGGGCTCTGTTTAATTTTACCTTGTTCAGTGTAGGGCACTGTTTCATTGTACCGTATTTAATGTCGGGCTCTGTTTAATTTTACCTTGTTCAGTGTAGTGCACTGTTTCATTGTACTGTATTTAATGTCGGGCTGTGTTTAGTGTTACATTGTTCACTGTAGGGCACTGTTTCATTGTACCGTATTTAATGTCGGGCTCTGTTTAATTTTACCTTGTTCAGTGTAGGGCACTGTTTCATTGTACCGTATTTACTGTCGGGCTGTGTTTAATTGTACCTTGTTCAGTGTAGGGCACTGTTTCATTGTACCGTATTTACTGTCGGGCTGTGTTTAATTGTACATTGTTCACTGTGGGGCACTGTTTCATTGTACCGTATTTAATGTCGGGCTGTGCTTAATTGTACATTGTTCACTGTAGGGCACTGTTTCATTGTACTGTATTTAATGTCGGGCTCTGTTTAATTTTACCTTGTTCAGTGTAGGGCACTGTTTCATTGTACCGTATTTAATGTCGGGCTCTGTTTAATTTTACCTTGTTCAGTGTAGGGCACTGTTTCATTGTACCGTATTTAATGTCGGGCTGTGTTTAATTTTACATTGTTCCGTGTAGGGCACTGTTTCATTGTAACGTATTTAATGTCGGGCTGTGTTTAATTTTACCTTGCTCAGTGTAGGGCACTGTTTCACTGTACCGTATTTAATGTTGGGCTGTGTTTAATTGTACATTGTTCACTGTAGGGCACTGTTTCATTGTACTGTATTTAATGTCGGGCTCTGTTTAATTTTACCTTGTTCAGTGTAGGGCACTGTTTCATTGTACCGTATTTAATGTCGGGCTGTGTTTAATTTTACATTGTTCAGTGTAGGGCACTGTTTCATTGTAACGTATTTAATGTCGGGCTGTGTTTAATTTTACCTTGTTCAGTGTAGGGCACTGTTTCACTGTACCGTATTTAATGTTGGGCTGTGTTTAATTGTACATTGTTCACTGTAGGGCATTGTTTCATTGTGCTGTATTTAATGTTGGGCTCTGTTTAATTTTACCTTGTTCACTGTCGGGCAATGTTTCATTGTCCCGTATTTAATGTCGGGCTCTGTTTAATTTTACATTATTCAGTGTAGGGCCCTGTTTCATTGTACAGTCTTTAATGTCGGGCTCTGTTTAATTTTGCCTTGTTTACTGTAGGTCACTGTTTCATTGTACTGTATTTAATGCCGGGCTGTGTTTAATTTTACATTGTTCAGTGTAGGGCACTGATTCATTGTACCGTATTTAATGTCGGGCTCTGTTTAAGTTTACATTGTTCAGTGTGGGGCACTGTTTCATTGTACCGTATTTAATGTCGGCCTGTGTTTTATTGTACATTGTTCACTGTGGGGCACTGTTTCATTGTACCGTATTTAATGTCGGGGGTGTTTAATTTTACATTGTTCAGTGTAGGGCACTGTTTCAATGTACCGTATTTAATGTCGGGCTGTGTTTAATTTTACCTTGTTCAGTGTAAGGCACTGTTTCATATTACCGTATTTAATGTCGGGCTCTGTTTAATTTTGCCTTGTTTACTGTAGGCCACTGTTTCATTGTCCTGTATTTAATGCCGGGCTGTGTTTAATTTTACATTGTTCAGTGTAGGGCACTGATTCATTGTACCGTATTTAATGTCGGGCTGCGTTTAAGTTTACATTGTTCAGTGTAGGGCACTGTTTCATTGTACTGTATTTAATGTCGGGCTCTGTTTAATTTTGCCTTGTTTACTGTAGGTCACTGTTTCATTGTACTGTATTTAATGTCGGGCTCTGTTTAATTTTACCTTGTTCAGTGGAGGGCACTGTTTCATTGTACGGTATTTAATGTCGGGATCTGTTTAATTTTACCTTGTTCAGTGTAGGGCACTGTTTCATTTTACCGTATTTAATGTCGGGCTGTGTTTAAGTTTACATTATTCACTGTAGGTCACTGTTTCATTGCACCGTATTTAATGTCGGACTCTGTTTAATTTTACATTATTCAGTGTAGGGCACTGTTTCATTGTACTGTCTTTAATGTCGGGCTCTGTTTAATTTTACCTTGTTGCTTGTAGGGCACTGTTTCATTGTACCGTATTTAGTGTCGGGCTCTGTTTAATTTTACCTTGTTCAGTGTAGTGCACTGTTTCATTGTACTGTATTTAATGTCGGGCTGTGTTTAATGTTACATTGTTCACTGTAGGGCACTGTTTCATTGTACCGTATTTAATGTCGGGCTCTGTTTAATTTTACCTTGTTCAGTGTAGGGCACTGTTTCATTGTACCGTATTTAATGTCGGGCTCTGTTTAATGTTACCTTGTTCAGTGTAGGGCACTGTTTCATTGTACCGTATTTACTGTCGGGCTGTGTTTAATTGTACCTTGTTCAGTGTAGGGCACTGTTTCATTGTACCGTATTTACTGTCGGGCTGTGTTTAATTGTACATTGTTCACTGTGGGGCACTGTTTCATTGTCCCGTATTTAATGTCGGGCTCTGTTTAATTTTACATTATTCAGTGTAGGGCACTGTTTCATTGTACTGTCTTTAATATCGGGCTCTGTTTAATTTTGCCTTGTTTACTGTAGGTCACTGTTTCATTGTCCTGTATTTAATGCCGGGCTGTGTTTAATTTTACATTGTTCAGTGTAGGGCACTGATTCATTGTACCGTATTTAATGTCGGGCTGCGTTTAAGTTTACATTGTTCAGTGTAGGGTACTGTATTTAATGTCGGGCTCTGTTTAATTTTGCCTTGTTTACTGTAGGTCACTGTTTCATTGTACTGTATTTAATGTCGGACTCTGTTTAATTTTACCTTGTTCAGTGTAGGGCACTGTTTCATTGTACCGTATTTAATGTCGGGCTCTGTTTAATTTTACCTCGTTCAGTGTAGGGCACTGTTTCATTTTACCGTATTTAATGTCGGGCTGTGTTTAAGTTTACATTATTCACTGTAGGTCACTGTTTCATTGCACCGTATTTAATGTCGGGCTCTGTTTAATTTTACATTATTCAGTGTAGGGCACTGTTTCATTGTACTGTCTTTAATGTCGGGCTCTGTTTAATTTTACCTTGTTCAGTGTAGGGCACTGTTTCATTGTACCGTATTTAATGTCGGGCTCTGTTTAATTTTACCTTGTTCAGTGTAGGGCACTGTTTCATTGTACCGTATTTAATGTCGGGCTCTGTTTAATTTTACCTTGTTCAGTGTAGTGCACTGTTTCATTGTACTGTATTTAATGTCGGGCTGTGTTTAATGTTACATTGTTCACTGTAGGGCACTGTTTCATTGTACCGTATTTAATGTCGGGCTCTGTTTAATTTTACCTTGTTCAGTGTAGGGCACTGTTTCATTGTACCGTATTTAATGTCGGGCTCTGTTTAATGTTACCTTGTTCAGTGTAGGGCACTGTTTCATTGTACCGTATTTACTGTCGGGCTGTGTTTAATTGTACCTTGTTCAGTGTAGGGCACTGTTTCATTGTACCGTATTTACTGTCGGGCTGTGTTTAATTGTACATTGTTCACTGTGGGGCACTGTTTCATTGTACCGTATTTAATGTCGGGCTGTGCTTAATTGTACATTGTTCACTGTAGGGCACTGTTTCATTGTACTGTATTTAATGTCGGGCTCTGTTTAATTTTACCTTGTTCAGTGTAGGGCACTGTTTCATTGTACCGTATTTAATGTCGGGCTCTGTTTAATTTTACCTTGTTCAGTGTAGGGCACTGTTTCATTGTACCGTATTTAATGTCGGGCTGTGTTTAATTTTACATTGTTCCGTGTAGGGCACTGTTTCATTGTAACGTATTTAATGTCGGGCTGTGTTTAATTTTACCTTGCTCAGTGTAGGGCACTGTTTCACTGTACCGTATTTAATGTTGGGCTGTGTTTAATTGTACATTGTTCACTGTAGGGCACTGTTTCATTGTACTGTATTTAATGTCGGGCTCTGTTTAATTTTACCTTGTTCAGTGTAGGGCACTGTTTCATTGTACCGTATTTAATGTCGGGCTGTGTTTAATTTTACATTGTTCAGTGTAGGGCACTGTTTCATTGTAACGTATTTAATGTCGGGCTGTGTTTAATTTTACCTTGTTCAGTGTAGGGCACTGTTTCACTGTACCGTATTTAATGTTGGGCTGTGTTTAATTGTACATTGTTCACTGTAGGGCATTGTTTCATTGTGCTGTATTTAATGTTGGGCTCTGTTTAATTTTACCTTGTTCACTGTCGGGCAATGTTTCATTGTCCCGTATTTAATGTCGGGCTCTGTTTAATTTTACATTATTCAGTGTAGGGCCCTGTTTCATTGTACAGTCTTTAATGTCGGGCTCTGTTTAATTTTGCCTTGTTTACTGTAGGTCACTGTTTCATTGTACCGTATTTAATGTCGGGCTCTGTTTAAGTTTACATTGTTCAGTGTGGGGCACTGTTTCATTGTACCGTATTTAATGTCGGCCTGTGTTTTATTGTACATTGTTCACTGTGGGGCACTGTTTCATTGTACCGTATTTAATGTCGGGGGTGTTTAATTTTACATTGTTCAGTGTAGGGCACTGTTTCAATGTACCGTATTTAATGTCGGGCTGTGTTTAATTTTACCTTGTTCAGTGTAGGGCACTGATTCATTGTACCGTATTTAATGTCGGGCTCTGTTTAAGTTTACATTGTTCAGTGTGGGGCACTGTTTCATTGTACCGTATTTAATGTCGGCCTGTGTTTTATTGTACATTGTTCACTGTGGGGCACTGTTTCATTGTACCGTATTTAATGTCGGGGGTGTTTAATTTTACATTGTTCAGTGTAGGGCACTGTTTCAATGTACCGTATTTAATGTCGGGCTGTGTTTAATTTTACCTTGTTCAGTGTAAGGCACTGTTTCATATTACCGTATTTAATGTCGGGCTCTGTTTAATTTTGCCTTGTTTACTGTAGGCCACTGTTTCATTGTCCTGTATTTAATGCCGGGCTGTGTTTAATTTTACATTGTTCAGTGTAGGGCACTGATTCATTGTACCGTATTTAATGTCGGGCTGCGTTTAAGTTTACATTGTTCAGTGTAGGGCACTGTTTCATTGTACTGTATTTAATGTCGGGCTCTGTTTAATTTTGCCTTGTTTACTGTAGGTCACTGTTTCATTGTACTGTATTTAATGTCGGGCTCTGTTTAATTTTACCTTGTTCAGTGGAGGGCACTGTTTCATTGTACGGTATTTAATGTCGGGATCTGTTTAATTTTACCTTGTTCAGTGTAGGGCACTGTTTCATTTTACCGTATTTAATGTCGGGCTGTGTTTAAGTTTACATTATTCACTGTAGGTCACTGTTTCATTGCACCGTATTTAATGTCGGACTCTGTTTAATTTTACATTATTCAGTGTAGGGCACTGTTTCATTGTACTGTCTTTAATGTCGGGCTCTGTTTAATTTTACCTTGTTGCTTGTAGGGCACTGTTTCATTGTACCGTATTTAGTGTCGGGCTCTGTTTAATTTTACCTTGTTCAGTGTAGTGCACTGTTTCATTGTACTGTATTTAATGTCGGGCTGTGTTTAATGTTACATTGTTCACTGTAGGGCACTGTTTCATTGTACCGTATTTAATGTCGGGCTCTGTTTAATTTTACCTTGTTCAGTGTAGGGCACTGTTTCATTGTACCGTATTTAATGTCGGGCTCTGTTTAATGTTACCTTGTTCAGTGTAGGGCACTGTTTCATTGTACCGTATTTACTGTCGGGCTGTGTTTAATTGTACCTTGTTCAGTGTAGGGCACTGTTTCATTGTACCGTATTTACTGTCGGGCTGTGTTTAATTGTACATTGTTCACTGTGGGGCACTGTTTCATTGTCCCGTATTTAATGTCGGGCTCTGTTTAATTTTACATTATTCAGTGTAGGGCACTGTTTCATTGTACTGTCTTTAATATCGGGCTCTGTTTAATTTTGCCTTGTTTACTGTAGGTCACTGTTTCATTGTCCTGTATTTAATGCCGGGCTGTGTTTAATTTTACATTGTTCAGTGTAGGGCACTGATTCATTGTACCGTATTTAATGTCGGGCTGCGTTTAAGTTTACATTGTTCAGTGTAGGGTACTGTATTTAATGTCGGGCTCTGTTTAATTTTGCCTTGTTTACTGTAGGTCACTGTTTCATTGTACTGTATTTAATGTCGGACTCTGTTTAATTTTACCTTGTTCAGTGTAGGGCACTGTTTCATTGTACCGTATTTAATGTCGGGCTCTGTTTAATTTTACCTCGTTCAGTGTAGGGCACTGTTTCATTTTACCGTATTTAATGTCGGGCTGTGTTTAAGTTTACATTATTCACTGTAGGTCACTGTTTCATTGCACCGTATTTAATGTCGGGCTCTGTTTAATTTTACATTATTCAGTGTAGGGCACTGTTTCATTGTACTGTCTTTAATGTCGGGCTCTGTTTAATTTTACCTTGTTCAGTGTAGGGCACTGTTTCATTGTACCGTATTTAATGTCGGGCTCTGTTTAATTTTACCTTGTTCAGTGTAGGGCACTGTTTCATTGTACCGTATTTAATGTCGGGCTCTGTTTAATTTTACCTTGTTCAGTGTAGTGCACTGTTTCATTGTACTGTATTTAATGTCGGGCTGTGTTTAATGTTACATTGTTCACTGTAGGGCACTGTTTCATTGTACCGTATTTAATGTCGGGCTCTGTTTAATTTTACCTTGTTCAGTGTAGGGCACTGTTTCATTGTACCGTATTTAATGTCGGGCTCTGTTTAATGTTACCTTGTTCAGTGTAGGGCACTGTTTCATTGTACCGTATTTACTGTCGGGCTGTGTTTAATTGTACCTTGTTCAGTGTAGGGCACTGTTTCATTGTACCGTATTTACTGTCGGGCTGTGTTTAATTGTACATTGTTCACTGTGGGGCACTGTTTCATTGTACCGTATTTAATGTCGGGCTGTGCTTAATTGTACATTGTTCACTGTAGGGCACTGTTTCATTGTACTGTATTTAATGTCGGGCTCTGTTTAATTTTACCTTGTTCAGTGTAGGGCACTGTTTCATTGTACCGTATTTAATGTCGGGCTCTGTTTAATTTTACCTTGTTCAGTGTAGGGCACTGTTTCATTGTACCGTATTTAATGTCGGGCTGTGTTTAATTTTACATTGTTCCGTGTAGGGCACTGTTTCATTGTAACGTATTTAATGTCGGGCTGTGTTTAATTTTACCTTGCTCAGTGTAGGGCACTGTTTCACTGTACCGTATTTAATGTTGGGCTGTGTTTAATTGTACATTGTTCACTGTAGGGCACTGTTTCATTGTACTGTATTTAATGTCGGGCTCTGTTTAATTTTACCTTGTTCAGTGTAGGGCACTGTTTCATTGTACCGTATTTAATGTCGGGCTGTGTTTAATTTTACATTGTTCAGTGTAGGGCACTGTTTCATTGTAACGTATTTAATGTCGGGCTGTGTTTAATTTTACCTTGTTCAGTGTAGGGCACTGTTTCACTGTACCGTATTTAATGTTGGGCTGTGTTTAATTGTACATTGTTCACTGTAGGGCATTGTTTCATTGTGCTGTATTTAATGTTGGGCTCTGTTTAATTTTACCTTGTTCACTGTCGGGCAATGTTTCATTGTCCCGTATTTAATGTCGGGCTCTGTTTAATTTTACATTATTCAGTGTAGGGCCCTGTTTCATTGTACAGTCTTTAATGTCGGGCTCTGTTTAATTTTGCCTTGTTTACTGTAGGTCACTGTTTCATTGTACCGTATTTAATGTCGGGCTCTGTTTAAGTTTACATTGTTCAGTGTGGGGCACTGTTTCATTGTACCGTATTTAATGTCGGCCTGTGTTTTATTGTACATTGTTCACTGTGGGGCACTGTTTCATTGTACCGTATTTAATGTCGGGGGTGTTTAATTTTACATTGTTCAGTGTAGGGCACTGTTTCAATGTACCGTATTTAATGTCGGGCTGTGTTTAATTTTACCTTGTTCAGTGTAAGGCACTGTTTCATATTACCGTATTTAATGTCGGGCTCTGTTTAATTTTGCCTTGTTTACTGTAGGCCACTGTTTCATTGTCCTGTATTTAATGCCGGGCTGTGTTTAATTTTACATTGTTCAGTGTAGGGCACTGATTCATTGTACCGTATTTAATGTCGGGCTGCGTTTAAGTTTACATTGTTCAGTGTAGGGCACTGTTTCATTGTACTGTATTTAATGTCGGGCTCTGTTTAATTTTGCCTTGTTTACTGTAGGTCACTGTTTCATTGTACTGTATTTAATGTCGGGCTCTGTTTAATTTTACCTTGTTCAGTGGAGGGCACTGTTTCATTGTACGGTATTTAATGTCGGGATCTGTTTAATTTTACCTTGTTCAGTGTAGGGCACTGTTTCATTTTACCGTATTTAATGTCGGGCTGTGTTTAAGTTTACATTATTCACTGTAGGTCACTGTTTCATTGCACCGTATTTAATGTCGGACTCTGTTTAATTTTACATTATTCAGTGTAGGGCACTGTTTCATTGTACTGTCTTTAATGTCGGGCTCTGTTTAATTTTACCTTGTTGCTTGTAGGGCACTGTTTCATTGTACCGTATTTAGTGTCGGGCTCTGTTTAATTTTACCTTGTTCACTGTAGGTCACTGTTTCATTGCACCGTATTTAATGTCGGGCTGTGTTTAATTTTACATTGTTCAGTGTAGGGCACTGTTTCATTGTACCGTATTTAATGTCGGGCTCTGTTTAATTTTACCTTGTTCAGTGTAGGGCACTGTTTCATTGTACCGTATTTAATGTCGGGCTCTGTTTAATGTTACCTTGTTCAGTGTAGGGCACTGTTTCATTTTACCGTATTTAATGTCGGGCTCTGTTTAATGTTACCTTGTTCAGTGTAGGGCACTGTTTCATTGTACCGTATTTACTGTCGGGCTGTGTTTAATTGTACCTTGTTCAGTGTAGGGCACTGTTTCATTGTACCGTATTTACTGTCGGGCTGTGTTTAATTGTACATTGTTCACTGTGGGGCACTGTTTCATTGTACCGTATTTAATGTCGGGCTGTGTTTAATTGTACATTGTTCACTGTAGGGCACTGTTTCATTGTACTGTATTTAATGTCGGGCTCTGTTTAATTTTACCTTGTTCAGTGTAGGGCACTGTTTCATTGTACCGTATTTAATGTCGGGCTCTGTTTAATTTTACCTTGTTCAGTGTAGGGCACTGTTTTATTGTACCGTATTTAATGTCGGGCTGTGTTTAATTTTACATTGTTCAGTGTAGGGCACTGTTTCATTGTAACGTATTTAATGTCAGGCTGTGTTTAATTGTACATTGTTCACTGTGGGGCACTGTTTCATTGTACCGTATTTAATGTCGGGCTGTGTTTAATTGTACATTGTTCACTGTAGGGCACTGTTTCATTGTACTGTATTTAATGTCGGGCTCTGTTTAATTTTACCTTGTTCAGTGTAGGGCACTGTTTCATTGTACCGTATTTAATGTCGGGCTCTGTTTAATTTTACCTTGTTCAGTGTAGGGCACTGTTTCATTGTACCGTATTTAATGTCGGGCTGTGTTTAATTTTACATTGTTCCGTGTAGGGCACTGTTTCATTGTAACGTATTTAATGTCGGGCTGTGTTTAATTTTACCTTGTTCAGTGTAGGGCACTGTTTCACTGTACCGTATTTAATGTCGGGCTCTGTTTAATTTTACCTTGTTCAGTGTAGGGCACTGTTTCATTGTACCGTATTTAATGTCGGGCTCTGTTTAATTTTACCTTGTTCAGTGTAGGGCACTGTTTCATTGTACCGTATTTAATGTCGGGCTGTGTTTAATTTTACATTGTTCAGTGTAGGGCATTGTTTCATTGTGCTGTATTTAATGTTGGGCTCTGTTTAATTTTACCTTGTTCACTGTCGGGCAATGTTTCATTGTCCCGTATTTAATGTCGGGCTCTGTTTAATTTTACATTATTCAGTGTAGGGCCCTGTTTCATTGTACAGTCTTTAATGTCGGGCTCTGTTTAATTTTGCCTTGTTTACTGTAGGTCACTGTTTCATTGTACTGTATTTAATGCCGGGCTGTGTTTAATTTTACATTGTTCAGTGTAGGGCACTGATTCATTGTACCGTATTTAATGTCGGGCTCTGTTTAAGTTTACATTGTTCAGTGTAGGGCACTGATTCATTGTACTGTATTTAATGTCGGGCTGTGTTTAATTTTACCTTGTTCAATGTTGGGCACTGATTCATTGTACCGTGTTTAATGTCGGGCTGTGTTTAAATTTACATTGTTCAGTGGAGGGCACTGTTTCATTGTACTGTATTTAATGTCGGGCTCTGTTTAATTTTGCCTTGTTTCCTGTAGGTCACTGTTTCATTGTACTGTATTTAATGTCGGGCTCTGTTTAATTTTACCTTGTTCAGTGTAGGGCACTGTTTCATTGTACCGTATTTAATGTCGGACTCTGTTTAATTTTACCTTGTTCAGTGTAGGGCACTGTTTCATTTTACCGTATTTAATGTCGGGCTGTGTTTATGTTTACATTGTTCACTGTAGGGCACTGTTTCATTGCACCGTATTTAATGTCGGGCTGTGTTTAATTTTACATTGTTCAGTGTAGTGCACTGTTTCATTCTACCGTATTTAATGTCGGGCTCTGTTTAATTTTACCTTGTTGCTTGTAGGGCACTGTTTCATTGTACCGTATTTAATGTCGGGCTGTGTTTAATTGTACATTGTTCACTGTAGGGCACTGTTTCATTGTACTGTATTTAATGTCGGGCTCTGTTTAATTTTACCTTGTTCAGTGTAGGGCACTGTTTCATTGTACCGTATTTAATGTCGGGCTGTGTTTAATTTTACATTGTTCAGTGTAGGGCACTGTTTCATTGTAACGTATTTAATGTCGGGCTGTGTTTAATTTTACCTTGTTCAGTGTAGGGCACTGTTTCACTGTACCGTATTTAATGTTGGGCTGTGTTTAATTGTACATTGTTCACTGTAGGGCATTGTTTCATTGTGCTGTATTTAATGTTGGGCTCTGTTTAATTTTACCTTGTTCACTGTCGGGCAATGTTTCATTGTCCCGTATTTAATGTCGGGCTCTGTTTAATTTTACATTATTCAGTGTAGGGCCCTGTTTCATTGTATAGTCTTTAATGTCGGGCTCTGTTTAATTTTGCCTTGTTTACTGTAGGTCACTGTTTCATTGTACTGTATTTAATGCCGGGCTGTGTTTAATTTTACATTGTTCAGTGTAGGGCACTGATTCATTGTACTGTATTTAATGTCGGGCTCTGTTTAAGTTTACATTGTTCAGTGTAGGGCACTGATTCATTGTACTGTATTTAATGTCGGGCTGTGTTTAATTTTACCTTGTTCAATGTTGGGCACTGATTCATTGTACCGTGTTTAATGTCGGGCTGTGTTTAAATTTACATTGTTCAGTGGAGGGCACTGTTTCATTGTACTGTATTTAATGTCGGGCTCTGTTTAATTTTGCCTTGTTTACTGTAGGTCACTGTTTCATTGTACTGTATTTAATGTCGGGCTCTGTTTAATTTTACCTTGTTCAGTGTAGGGCACTGTTACATTGTACCGTATTTAATGTCGGGCTCTGTTTAATTTTACCTTGTTCAGTGTAGGGCACTGTTTCATTTTACCGTATTTAATGTCGGGCTGTGTTTATGTTTACATTGTTCACTGTAGGGCACTGTTTCATTGCACCGTATTTAATGTCGGGCTGTGTTTAATTTTACATTGTTCAGTGTAGTGCACTGTTTCATTCTACCGTATTTAATGTCGGGCTCTGTTTAATTTTACCTTGTTGCTTGTAGGGCACTGTTTCATTTTACTGTATTTAATGTCGGGCTGTGTTTAATTTTACATTGTTCAGTGTAGTGCACTGATTGATTGTACCGTATTTAATGTCGGGCTCTGTTTAATTTTACATTGTTCACTGTAGGGCACTGTTTCATTGTACCGTATTTAATGTCGGGCTCTGTTTTATTTTACATTGTTCACATTAGGGCCCTGTTTCATTGTACTGTATTTAATGTCGGGCTCTGTTTAATTTTACGTTGTTCACTGTAGGGCACTGTTTCATTGTACCGTATTTAATGTCTAGCTCTGTTTAATTTTACATTGTTGCTGGTAGGGCACTGATTCATTGTACCGTATTTAATGTCGGGCTGTTTTTAATTTTACATTGTTCACTGTAGGGTACTGTTTCATTGTACCGTATTTAATGTCGGTCTCTGTTTAATTTTACCTTGTTCAGTGTAGGGCACTGTTTCATTGTACCGTATTTAATGTCGGGCTCTGTTTAATTTTACCTTGTTCAGTGTAGGGTTCTGTTTCATTGTACCGTATTTACTGTCGGGCTGTGTTTAATTGTACACTTTTCACTGTAGGGCACTGTTTCATTGTACCGTATTTAATGTCGGGCTGTGTTTAATTGTACATTATTCACTGTAGGGCACTGTTTCATTGTACCGTATTTAATGTTGGGCTGTGTTTAATTGTACATTGTTCACTGTCGGGCACTGTTTCATTGTACCGTATTTAATGTCGGGCTGTGTTTAATTTTACCTTGCTCAGTGGAGGACACTGTTACATTGTACTGTATTTAATGTCGTGCTCTGTTTAATTTTACATTGTTCCCTGTAGGGCACTGTTTCATTGTACCGTATTTAATGTCGGGCTATGTTTAATTTTACATTGTTCACTGTAGGTCACTGTTTCATTGTACTGTATTTAATGTCGTGCTGTGTTTAATTTTACCTTGCTCAGTGTAGGGCACTGTTACATTGTACTGTATTTAATGTCGTTCTCTGTTTAATTTTACATTGTTCACTGTAGGGCACTGTTTCATTGTACCGTATTTAATGTCGGGCTATGTTTAATTTTACATTGCTCAGTGTAGGGCACTGTTTCAGTGTACCGTATTTAATGTCGTGCTCTGTTTAATTTTACCTTGCTCAGTGGAGGGCACTGTTACATTGTACTGTATTTAATGTCGTGCTCTGTTTAATTTTACCTTGTTCACTGTAGGGCACTCTGTCATTGTCCCGTATTTAATGTCGGGCTCTGTTTAATTTTACATTATTCAGTGTAGGGCACTGTTTCATTGTACAGTCTTTAATGTCGGGCTCTGTTTAATTTTACATTGTTCAGTGTAGGGCACTGATTCATTGTACCGTATTTAATGTCGGGCTGTGTTTAATTTTACCTTGTTCAGTGAAGGGCACTGTTTCATTGTACCGTATTTAATGTCGGGCTGTGTTTAATTGTACATTGTTCACTGTAGGGCACTGTTTCATTGTACTGTATTTAATGTCGTGCTCTGTTTAATTTTACATTGTTCACTGTAGGGCACTGTTTCATTGTACCGTATTTAATGTTGGGCTCTGTCTAATTTTACCTTGTTCACTGTCGGGCACTGTTTCGTTGTCCCGTATTTAATGTCGGGCTCTGTTTAATTTTACCTTGATTAGTGTAGGGCAGTGTTTCATTTTACCGTATTTAATGTCGGGCTGTGTTTAACTTTACATTGTTCACTGTAGGGCATTGTTTCATTGTGCTGTATTTATTGTTGGGCTCTGTTTAATTTTGCATTGTTCACTGTTGGGCACTGTTTCATTGTCCCGTATTTAATGTCGGGCTCTGTTTAATTTTACATTATTCAGCGTAGGGCACTGTTTCATTGTACTGTCTTTAATGTCGGGCTCTGTTTAATTTTGCCTTGTTTACTGTAGGTCACTGTTTCATTGGACTGTATTTAATGCCGGGCTGTGTTTAATTTTGCATTGTTCAGTGTAGGGCACTGATTCATTGTACCGTATTTAATGTCGGGCTGTGTTTAAGTTTACATTGTTCAGTGTAGGGCACTGTTTTATTGTACTGTATTTAATGTCGGGCTGTGTTTAATTGTACATTGTTCACTGTAGGGCACTGTTTCATTGTACTGTATTTAATGTCGGGCTCTGTTTAATTTTACCTTGTTCAGTGTAGGGCACTGTTTCATTGTACCGTATTTAATGTCGGGCTCTGTTTAATTTTACCTTGTTCAGTGTAGGGCACTGTTTCATTGTACCGTATTTAATGTCGGGCTGTGTTTAATTTTACATTGTTCCGTGTAGGGCACTGTTTCATTGTAACGTATTTAATGTCGGGCTGTGTTTAATTTTACCTTGTTCAGTGTAGGGCACTGTTTCACTGTACCGTATTTAATGTTGGGCTGTGTTTAATTGTACATTGTTCACTGTAGGGCACTGTTTCATTGTACTGTATTTAATGTCGGGCTCTGTTTAATTTTACCTTGTTCAGTGTAGGGCACTGTTTCATTGTACCGTATTTAATGTCGGGCTGTGTTTAATTTTACATTGTTCAGTGTAGGGCACTGTTTCATTGTAACGTATTTAATGTCGGGCTGTGTTTAATTTTACCTTGTTCAGTGTAGGGCACTGTTTCACTGTACCGTATTTAATGTTGGGCTGTGTTTAATTGTACATTGTTCACTGTAGGGCACTGTTTCATTGTACCGTATTTAATGTTGGGCTGTGTTTAATTGTACATTGTTCACTGTAGGGCACTGTTTCATTGTACCGTATTTAATGTCGGGCTGTGTTTAATTTTACCTTGCTCAGTGGAGGGCACTGTTACATTGTACTGTATTTAATGTCGTGCTCTGTTTAATTTTACATTGTTCACTGTAGGGCACTGATTCATTGTACCGTATTTAATGTCGGGCTATGTTTAATTTTACATTGTTCACTGTAGGTCACTGTTTCATTGTACTGTATTTAATGTCGGGCTGTGTTTAATTTTACCTTGCTCAGTGTAGGGCACTGTTACATTGTACTGTATTTAATGTCGTTCTCTGTTTAATTTTACATTGTTCACTGTAGGGCACTGTTTCATTGTACCGTATTTAATGTCGGGCTATGTTTAATTTTACATTGTTCAGTGTAGGGCACTGTTTCATTGTACCGTATTTAATGTCGGGCTCTGTTTAATTTTACCTTGTTCAGTCTAGGGCACTGTTTCATTGTACTGTATTTAATGTCGGGCTGTGTTTAATTTTACCTTGTTCAGTGTAGGGCACTGTTTCATTTTACCGTATTTAATGTCGGGCTGTGTTTAACTTTACATTGTTCACTGTAGGGCATTGTTTCATTGTGCTGTATTTAATGTTGGGCTCTGTTTAATTTTACCTTGTTCACTGTCGGGCAATGTTTCATTGTCCCGTATTTAATGTCGGGCTCTGTTTAATTTTACATTATTCAGTGTAGGGCCCTGTTTCATTGTACAGTCTTTAATGTCGGGCTCTGTTTAATTTTGCCTTGTTTACTGTAGGTCACTGTTTCATTGTACTGTATTTAATGCCGGGCTGTGTTTAATTTTACATTGTTCAGTGTAGGGCACTGATTCATTGTACCGTATTTAATGTCGGGCTGTGTTTAATTTTACCTTGTTCAGTGTTGGGCACTGTTTCATTGTCCCGTATTTAATGTCGGGCTCTGTTTAATTTTACATTATTCAGTGTAGGGCACTGTTTCATTGTACTGTCTTTAATGTCGGGCTCTGTATAATTTTGCCTTGTTTACTGTAGGTCACTGTTTCATTGTACTGTATTTAATGCCGGGCTGTGTTTAATTTTACATTGTTCAGTGTAGGGCACTGATTCATTGTACCGTATTTAATGTCGGGCTGTGTTTAAATTTACATTGTTCAGTGGAGGGCACTGTTTCATTGTACTGTATTTAATGTCGGGCTCTGTTTAATTTTACCTTGTTCACTGTGGGGCACTGTTTCATTGTACCGTATTTAATGTCGGGCTGTGTTTAATTGTACATTGTTCACTGTAGGGCACTGTTTCATTGTACTGTATTTAATGTCGGGCTCTGTTTAATTTTACCTTGTTCAGTGTAGGGCACTGTTTCATTGTACCGTATTTAATGTCGGGCTCTGTTTAATTTTACATTGTTCACTGTAGGGCACTGTTTCATTGTACCGTATTTAATGTCGGGCTCTGTTTAATTTTACCTTGTTCAGTGTAGGGCACTGTTTCATTGTACCGTATTTAATGTCGGACTCTGTTTAATGTTAACTTGTTCAGTGTAGGGCACTGTTTCATTGTACCGTATTTACTGTCGGGCTGTGTTTAATTGTACATTGTTCACTGTGGGGCACTGTTTCATTGTACCGTATTTAATGTCGGGCTGTGTTTAATTGTACATTGTTCACTGTAGGGCACTGTTTCATTGTACTGTATTTAATGTCGGGCTCTGTTTAATTTTACCTTGTTCAGTGTAGGGCACTGTTTCATTGTACCGTATTTAATGTCGGGCTCTGTTTAATTTTACCTTGTTCAGTGTTGGGCACTGTTTCATTGTACCGTATTTAATGTCGGGCTGTGTTTAATTTTACATTGTTCAGTGTAGGGCACTGTTTCATTGTAACGTATTTAATGTCGGGCTGTGTTTAATTGTACATTGTTCACTGTGGGGCACTGTTTCATTGTACCGTATTTAATGTCGGGCTGTGTTTAATTGTACATTGTTCACTGTAGGGCACTGTTTCATTGTACTGTATTTAATGTCGGGCTCTGTTTAATTTTACCTTGTTCAGTGTAGGGCACTGTTTCATTGTACCGTATTTAATGTCGAGCTCTGTTTAATTTTACCTTGTTCAGTGTAGGGCACTGTTTCATTGTACCGTATTTAATGTCGGGCTGTGTTTAATTTTACATTGTTCACTGTAGGGCACTGTTTCATTGTACCGTATTTAATGTCGGGCTCTGTTTAATTTTACCTTGTTCAGTGTAGGGCACTGTTTCATTGTACCGTATTTAATGTCGGACTCTGTTTAATGTTAACTTGTTCAGTGTAGGGCACTGTTTCATTGTACCGTATTTACTGTCGGGCTGTGTTTAATTGTACATTGTTCACTGTGGGGCACTGTTTCATTGTACCGTATTTAATGTCGGGCTGTGTTTAATTGTACATTGTTCACTGTAGGGCACTGTTTCATTGTACTGTATTTAATGTCGGGCTCTGTTTAATTTTACCTTGTTCAGTGTAGGGCACTGTTTCATTGTACCGTATTTAATGTCGGGCTCTGTTTAATTTTACCTTGTTCAGTGTTGGGCACTGTTTCATTGTACCGTATTTAATGTCGGGCTGTGTTTAATTTTACATTGTTCAGTGTAGGGCACTGTTTCATTGTAACGTATTTAATGTCGGGCTGTGTTTAATTGTACATTGTTCACTGTGGGGCACTGTTTCATTGTACCGTATTTAATGTCGGGCTGTGTTTAATTGTACATTGTTCACTGTAGGGCACTGTTTCATTGTACTGTATTTAATGTCGGGCTCTGTTTAATTTTACCTTGTTCAGTGTAGGGCACTGTTTCATTGTACCGTATTTAATGTCGAGCTCTGTTTAATTTTACCTTGTTCAGTGTAGGGCACTGTTTCATTGTACCGTATTTAATGTCGGGCTGTGTTTAATTTTACATTGTTCCGTGTAGGGCACTGTTTCATTGTAACGTATTTAATGTCGGGCTGTGTTTAATTTTACCTTGTTCAGTGTAGGGCACTGTTTCACTGTACCGTATTTAATGTTGGGCTGTGTTTAATTGTACATTGTTCACTGTAGGGCACTGTTTCATTGTACCGTATTTAATATTGGGCTGTGTTTAATTGTACATTGTTCACTGTAGGGCACTGTTTCATTGTACCGTATTTAATGTCGGGCTGTGTTTAATTTTACCTTGCTCAGTGGAGGGCACTGTTACATTGTACTGTATTTAATGTCGTGCTCTGTTTAATTTTACATTGTTCACTGTAGGGCACTGTTTCATTGTACCGTATTTAATGTCGGGCTATGTTTAATTTTACATTGTTCACTGTAGTTCACTGTTTCATTGTACTGTATTTAATGTCGGGCTGTGTTTAATTTTACCTTGCTCAGTGTAGGGCACTGTTACATTGTACTGTATTTAATGTCGTTCTCTGTTTAATTTTACATTGTTCACTGTAGGGCACTGTTTCATTGTACCGTATTTAATGTCGGGCTATGTTTAATTTTACATTGTTCAGTGTAGGGCACTGTTTCATTGTACCGTATTTAATGTCGGGCTCTGTTTAATTTTACCTTGTTCAGTCTAGGGCACTGTTTCATTGTACAGTCTTTAATGGCGGGCTCTGTTTAATTTTGCCTTGTTTACTGTAGGTCACTGTTTCATTGTACTGTATTTAATGCCGGGCTGTGTTTAATTTTACATTGTTCAGTGTAGGGCACTGATTCATTGTACCGTATTTAATGTCGGGCTCTGTTTAAGTTTACATTGTTCAGTGTAGGGCACTGATTCATTGTACTGTATTTAATGTCGGGCTGTGTTTAATTTTACCTTGTTCAATGTTGGGCACTGATTCATTGTACCGTGTTTAATGTCGGGCTGTGTTTAAATTTACATTGTTCAGTGGAGGTCACTGTTTCATTGTACTGTATTTAATGTCGGGCTCTGTTTAATTTTACCTTGTTCAGTGTAGGGCACTGTTTCATTGTACCGTATTTAATGTCGGGCTCTGTTTAATTGTACATTGTTCACTGTAGGGCACTGTTTCATTCTACCGTATTTAATGTCGGGCTCTGTTTAATTTTACCTTGTTGCTTGTAGGGCACTGTTTCATTTTACTGTATTTAATGTCGGGCTGTGTTTAATTTTACATTGTTCAGTGTAGGGCACTGATTCATTGTACCGTATTTAATGTCGGGCTCTGATTAATTTTACATTGTTCACTGCAGGGCACTGTTTCATTGTACCGTATTTAATGTCGGGCTGTGTTTAATTTTACATTGTTCACTGTAGGGCACTGTTTCACTGTACCGTATTTAATGTCGGGCTCTGTTTAATTTTACATTGTTCACTGCAGGGCACTGATTTATTGTACCGTATTTAATGTCGGGCTGTGTTTAATTTTACATTGTTCACTGTAGGGCACTGTTTCACTGTACCGTATTTAATGTCGGGCTCTGTTTTATTTTACATTGTTCACATTAGGGCCCTGTTTCATTGTACTGTATTTAATGTCGGGCTCTGTTTAATTTTACGTTGTTCACTGTAGGGCACTGTTTCATTGTACCGTATTTAATGTCTAGCTCTGTTTAATTTTACATTGTTGCTGGTCGGGCACTGATTCATTGTACCGTATTTAATGTCGGGCTGTGTTTAATTTTACATTGTTCACTGTAGGGCACTGTTTCATTGTACCGTATTTAATGTCGGGCTCTGTTTAATTTTACCTTGTTCAGTGTAGGGCACTGTTTCATTGTACCGTATTTAATGTCGGGCTCTGTTTAATTTTACCTTGTTCAGTGTAGGGCACTGTTTCATTGTACCGTATTTACTGTCGGGCTATGTTTAATTGTACACTGTTCACTGTAGGGCACTGTTTCATTGTACCGTATTTAATGTCGGGCTGTGTTTAATTGTACATTATTCACTGTAGGGCACTGTTTCATTGTACCGTATTTAATGTTGGGCTGTGTTTAATTGTACATTGTTCACTGTCGGGCACTGTTTCATTGTACCGTATTTAATGTCGGGCTGTGTTTAATTTTACCTTGCTCAGTGGAGGACACTGTTAGATTGTACTGTATTTAATGTCGTGCTCTGTTTAAGTTTACATTGTTCACTGTAGGGCACTGTTTCATT
This sequence comes from Scyliorhinus torazame, assembly GCF_047496885.1. Classification (NCBI taxonomy): domain Eukaryota; kingdom Metazoa; phylum Chordata; class Chondrichthyes; order Carcharhiniformes; family Scyliorhinidae; genus Scyliorhinus; species Scyliorhinus torazame. The sequence goes on from NW_027308239.1 coordinate 21,830, forward strand.
GTACCGTATTTAATGTCGTGCTCTGTTTAATTTTACATTGCTCAGTGGAGGGCACTGTTACATTGTACTGTATTTAATGTCGTGCTCTGTTTAATTTTACCTTGTTCACTGTAGGGCACTGTTTCATTGTACCGTATTTAATGTCGGGCTCTGTTTAATTTTACATTATTCAGTGTAGGGCACTGTTTCATTGTACAGTCTTTACTGTCGGGCTCTGTTTAATTTTACATTGTTCAGTGTAGGGCACTGATTCATTGTACCGTATTTAATGTCGAGCTCTGTTTAATTTTACCTTGTTCAGTGTAGGGCACTGTTTCATTGTACCGTATTTAATGTCGGGCTGTGTTTAATTTTACATTGTTCCGTGTAGGGCACTGTTTCATTGTAACGTATTTAATGTCGGGCTGTGTTTAATTTTACCTTGTTCAGTGTAGGGCACTGTTTCACTGTACCGTATTTAATGTTGGGCTGTGTTTAATTGTACATTGTTCACTGTAGGGCACTGTTTCATTGTACCGTATTTAATATTGGGCTGTGTTTAATTGTACATTGTTCACTGTAGGGCACTGTTTCATTGTACCGTATTTAATGTCGGGCTGTGTTTAATTTTACCTTGCTCAGTGGAGGGCACTGTTACATTGTACTGTATTTAATGTCGTGCTCTGTTTAATTTTACATTGTTCACTGTAGGGCACTGTTTCATTGTACCGTATTTAATGTCGGGCTATGTTTAATTTTACATTGTTCACTGTAGTTCACTGTTTCATTGTACTGTATTTAATGTCGGGCTGTGTTTAATTTTACCTTGCTCAGTGTAGGGCACTGTTACATTGTACTGTATTTAATGTCGTTCTCTGTTTAATTTTACATTGTTCACTGTAGGGCACTGTTTCATTGTACCGTATTTAATGTCGGGCTATGTTTAATTTTACATTGTTCAGTGTAGGGCACTGTTTCATTGTACCGTATTTAATGTCGGGCTCTGTTTAATTTTACCTTGTTCAGTCTAGGGCACTGTTTCATTGTACAGTCTTTAATGGCGGGCTCTGTTTAATTTTGCCTTGTTTACTGTAGGTCACTGTTTCATTGTACTGTATTTAATGCCGGGCTGTGTTTAATTTTACATTGTTCAGTGTAGGGCACTGATTCATTGTACCGTATTTAATGTCGGGCTCTGTTTAAGTTTACATTGTTCAGTGTAGGGCACTGATTCATTGTACTGTATTTAATGTCGGGCTGTGTTTAATTTTACCTTGTTCAATGTTGGGCACTGATTCATTGTACCGTGTTTAATGTCGGGCTGTGTTTAAATTTACATTGTTCAGTGGAGGTCACTGTTTCATTGTACTGTATTTAATGTCGGGCTCTGTTTAATTTTACCTTGTTCAGTGTAGGGCACTGTTTCATTGTACCGTATTTAATGTCGGGCTCTGTTTAATTGTACATTGTTCACTGTAGGGCACTGTTTCATTCTACCGTATTTAATGTCGGGCTCTGTTTAATTTTACCTTGTTGCTTGTAGGGCACTGTTTCATTTTACTGTATTTAATGTCGGGCTGTGTTTAATTTTACATTGTTCAGTGTAGGGCACTGATTCATTGTACCGTATTTAATGTCGGGCTCTGATTAATTTTACATTGTTCACTGCAGGGCACTGTTTCATTGTACCGTATTTAATGTCGGGCTGTGTTTAATTTTACATTGTTCACTGTAGGGCACTGTTTCACTGTACCGTATTTAATGTCGGGCTCTGTTTAATTTTACATTGTTCACTGCAGGGCACTGATTTATTGTACCGTATTTAATGTCGGGCTGTGTTTAATTTTACATTGTTCACTGTAGGGCACTGTTTCACTGTACCGTATTTAATGTCGGGCTCTGTTTTATTTTACATTGTTCACATTAGGGCCCTGTTTCATTGTACTGTATTTAATGTCGGGCTCTGTTTAATTTTACGTTGTTCACTGTAGGGCACTGTTTCATTGTACCGTATTTAATGTCTAGCTCTGTTTAATTTTACATTGTTGCTGGTCGGGCACTGATTCATTGTACCGTATTTAATGTCGGGCTGTGTTTAATTTTACATTGTTCACTGTAGGGCACTGTTTCATTGTACCGTATTTAATGTCGGGCTCTGTTTAATTTTACCTTGTTCAGTGTAGGGCACTGTTTCATTGTACCGTATTTAATGTCGGGCTCTGTTTAATTTTACCTTGTTCAGTGTAGGGCACTGTTTCATTGTACCGTATTTACTGTCGGGCTATGTTTAATTGTACACTGTTCACTGTAGGGCACTGTTTCATTGTACCGTATTTAATGTCGGGCTGTGTTTAATTGTACATTATTCACTGTAGGGCACTGTTTCATTGTACCGTATTTAATGTTGGGCTGTGTTTAATTGTACATTGTTCACTGTCGGGCACTGTTTCATTGTACCGTATTTAATGTCGGGCTGTGTTTAATTTTACCTTGCTCAGTGGAGGACACTGTTAGATTGTACTGTATTTAATGTCGTGCTCTGTTTAAGTTTACATTGTTCACTGTAGGGCACTGTTTCATTGTACCGTATTTAATGTCGTGCTCTGTTTAATTTTACATTGCTCAGTGGAGGGCACTGTTACATTGTACTGTATTTAATGTCGTGCTCTGTTTAATTTTACCTTGTTCACTGTAGGGCACTCTTTCATTGTCCCGTATTTAATGTCGGGCTCTGTTTAATTTTACATTATTCAGTGTAGGGCACTGTTTCATTGTACAGTCTTTACTGTCGGGCTCTGTTTAATTTTACATTGTTCAGTGTAGGGCACTGATTCATTGTACCGTATTTAATGTCGGGCTGTGTTTAATTTTACCTTGTTCAGTGTAGGGCACTGTTTCATTGTACCGTATTTAATGTCGGGCTGTGTTTAATTGTCCATTGTTCACTGTAGGGCACTGTTTCATTGTACTGTATTTAATGTCGTGCTCTGTTTAATTTTACATTGTTCACTGTAGGGCACTGTTTCATTGTACCGTATTTAATGTTGGGCTCTGTCTAATTTTACCTTGTTCACTGTCGGGCACTGTTTCGTTGTCCCGTATTTAATGTCGGGCTCTGTTTAATTTTACCTTGTTTAGTGTAGGGAGGTGTTTCATTTTACCGTATTTAATGTCGGGCTGTGTTTAACTTTACATTGTTCACTGTAGGGCATTGTTTCATTGTGCTGTATTTAATGTTGGGCTCTGTTTAATTTTACATTGTTCACTGTTGGGCACTGTTTCATTGGACTGTATTTAATGCCGGGCTGTGTTTAATTTTGCATTGTTCAGTGTAGGGCACTGATTCATTGTACCGTATTTAATGTCGGGCTGTGTTTAAGTTTACATTGTTCAGTGTAGGGCACTGTTTTATTGTACTGTATTTAATGTCGGGCTGTGTTTAATTGTACATTGTTCACTGTAGGGCACTGTTTCATTGTACTGTATTTAATGTCGGGCTCTGTTTAATTTTACCTTGTTCAGTGTAGGGCACTGTTTCATTGTACCGTATTTAATGTCGGGCTCTGTTTTATTTTACCTTGTTCAGTGTAGGGCACTGTTTCATTGTACCGTATTTAATGTCGGGCTGTGTTTAATTTTACATTGTTCCGTGTAGGGCACTGTTTCATTGTAACGTATTTAATGTCGGGCTGTGTTTAATTTTACCTTGTTCAGTGTAGGGCACTGTTTCACTGTACCGTATTTAATGTTGGGCTGTATTTAATTGTACATTGTTCACTGTAGGGCACTGTTTCATTGTACTGTATTTAATGTCGGGCTCTGTTTAATTTTACCTTGTTCAGTGTAGGGCACTGTTTCATTGTACCGTATTTAATTTTGGGCTGTGTTTAATTGTACATTGTTCACTGTAGGGCACTGTTTCATTGTACCGTATTTAATGTTGGGCTGTGTTTAATTGTACATTGTTCACTGTAGGGCACTGTTTCATTGTACCGTATTTAATGTCGGGCTGTGTTTAATTTTACCTTGCTCAGTGGAGGGCACTGTTACATTGTACTGTATTTAATGTCGTGCTCTGTTTAATTTTACATTGTTCACTGTAGGGCACTGTTTCATTGTACCGTATTTAATGTTGGGCTCTGTTTAATTTTACCTTGTTCACTGTCGGGCACTGTTTCGTTGTCCCGTATTTAATGTCGGGCTGTGTTTAATTTTACCTTGTTCACTGTCGGGCACTGTTTCACTGTACCGTATTTAATGTCGTGCTCTGTTTAATGTTACATTGTTCAGTGTAGGGCACTGTTTCATTGTACTGTATTTAATGTCGGGCTCTGTTTAATTTTACCTTGTTCAGTGTAGGGCACTGTTTCCTTGTACTGTATTTAATGTCGGGCTCTGTTTAAATTTACCCTGTTCAGTGTAGGGCACTGTTTCATTTTACCGTATTTAATGTCGGGCTGTGTTTAACTTTACATTGTTCACTGTAGGGCATTGTTTCATTGTGCTGTATTTAATGTTGGGCTCTGTTTAATTTTACCTTGTTCACTGTTGTGCACTGTTTCATGGTACCGTATTTAATGTCGTGCTCTGTTTTATTTTACCTTGCTCAGTGGAGGGCACTGTTACATTGTACTGTATTTAATGTCGTGCTCTGTTTAATTTTACATTGTTCACTGTCGGGCACTCTTTCATTGTCCCGTATTTAATGTCGGGCTCTGTTTAATTTTACATTATTCAGTGTAGGGCACTGTTTCATTGTACAGTCTTTAACGTCGGGCTCTGTTTAATTTTACATTGTTCAGTGTAGGGCACTGATTCATTGTATCGTATTTAATGTCGGGCTGTGTTTAATTTTACCTTGTTCAGTGTAGGGCACTGTTTCATTGTATCGTATTTAATGTCGGGCTGTGTTTAATTTTACATTGTTCACTGTAGGGCACTGTTTCATTGTACTGTATTTAGTGTCGTGCTCTGTTTAATTTTACATTGTTCACAGTAGGGCACTGTTTCATTGTACCGTATTTAATGTTGGGCTCTGTCTAATGTTACCTTGTTCACTGTCGGGCACTGTTTCGTTGTCCCGTATTTAATGTCGGGCTCTGTTTAATTTTACCTTGTTTAGTGTAGGGCAGTGTTTCATTTTACCGTATTTAATGTCGGGCTGTGTTTAACTTTACATTGTTCACTGGAGGGCATTGTTTCATTGTGCTGTATTTAATGTTGGGCTCTGTTTAATTTTACATTGTTCACTGTTGGGCACTGTTTCATTGTGCCGTATTTAATGTCGGGCTCTGTTTAATTTTGCCTTGTTTACTGTAGGTCACTGTTTCATTGGACTGTATTTAATGCTGGGCTTTGTTTAATTTTGCATTGTTCAGTGTAGGAAACTGATTCATTGTACCGTATTTAATGTCGGGCTGTGTTTAAGTTTACATTGTTCAGTGTAGGGCACTGTTTTATTGTACTATATTTAATGTCGGGCTCTGTTTAATTTTGCCTTGTTTACTGTAGCTCACTGTTTCATTGTACTGTATTTAATGTCGGGCTCTGTTTAATTTTACCTTGTTCAGTGTAGGGCACTGATTCATTGTACCGTATTTAATGTCGGGCTGTGTTTAAGTTTACATTGTTCACTGTCGGGCACTGTTTCATTGTACTGTATTTAATGTCGGGCTCTGTTTAATTTTACCTTGTTCAGTGTCGGGCACTGTTTCATTGTACTGTATTTAATGTCGGGCTCTGTTTAATTTTACCTTGTTCAGTGTAGGGCACTGTTTCATTGTACTGTATTTAATGTCGGGCTCTGTTTAATTTTACCTTGTTCAGTGTAGGGCACTGTTTCATTGTACTGTATTTAATGTCGGGCTCTGTTTAAATTTACCCTGTTCAGTGTAGGGCACTGTCTCATTTTACCGTATTTAATGTCGGGGTGTGTTTAACTTTACATTGTTGCTGGTAGGGCACTGATTCATTGTACCGTATTTAATGTCGGGCTGTGTTTAATTTTACATTGTTCACTGTAGGGCACTGTTTCATTGTCACTTTTTTAATGTCGGGCTCTGTTTAATTTTACCTTGTTCAGTGTAGGGCACTGTTTCATTGTACCGTATTTACTGTCGGGCTGTGTTTAATTGTACATTGTTCACTGTAGGGCACTGTTTCATTGTACCGTATTTAATGTCGGGCTGTGTTTAATTGTACATTGTTCACTATAGGGCACTGTTTCATTGTACTGTATTTAATGTCGGGCTCTGTTTAATTTTACCTTGTTCAGTGTAGGGCACTGTTTCATTGTACCGTATTTAATATCGGGCTGTGTTTAATTTTACCTTGTTCAGTGTAGGGCACTGTTTCATATTACCGTATTTAATGTCGGGCTGTGTTTGATTGTACATTGTTCACTGTAGGACACTGTTTCATTGTACCGTATTTAATGTTGGGCTGTGTTTAATTTTACCTTGCTCAGTGGAGGGCACTGTTACATTGTACTGTATTTAATGTCGGGCTCTGTTTAATTTTACCTCGTTGCTTGTAGGGCACTGTTTCATTGTACTGTATTTAATGTCGGGCTCTGTTTAATTTTACCTTGTTCACTGTTCGGGCACTGTTTCATTGTACTGTATTTAATGTCGGGCTCTGTTTAATTTTACCTTGTTCACTGTAGGTCACTGTTTCATTGTACTGTATTTAATGTCGGGCTTTGTTTAATTTTACCTTGTTCAGTGTAGGGCACCGTTTCATTTTACCGTATTTAATGTCGGGCTGTGTTTAACTTTACATTGTTCACTGTAGGGCATTGTTTCATTGTGCTGTATTTAATGTTGGGCTCTGTTTAATTTTACCTTGTTCACTGTCGGGCACTGTTTCATTGTCCCGTATTTAATGTCGGGCTCTGTTTAATTTTACATTATTCAGTGTAGGGCACTGTTTCATTGTACAGTCTTTAATGTCGGGCTCTGTTTAATTTTGCCTTGTTTACTGTAGGTCACTGTTTCATTGTACTGTATTTAATGCCGGGCTGTGTTTAATTTAACATTGTTCAGTGTAGGGCACTGTTTCATTTTACCGTATTTAATGTCGGGCTGTGGTTAATTTTACCTTGTTCAGTGTAGTGCACTGTTTCATTGTACCGTATTTAATGTCGGGCTGTGTTTAATTGTACATTGTTCACTGTAGGGCACTGTTTCATTGTACCGTATTTAATGTCGCGCTGTGTTTAATTTTACCTTGCTCAGTGGAGGACACTGTTACATTGTACTGTATTTAATGTCGTGCTCTGTTTAATTTTGCCTTGTTTACTGTAGCTCACTGTTTCATTGTACTGTATTTAATGTCGGGCTCTGTTTAATTTTACCTTGTTCAGTGTAGGGCACTGTTTCATTTTACCGTATTTAATGTCGGGCTGTGTTTAATTTTACATTGTTCAGTGTAGGGCACTGATTCATTGTACCGTATTTAATGTCGGGCTGTGTTTAAGTTTACATTGTTCAGTGTAGGGCACTGATTCATTGTACCGTATTTAATGTCGGGCTGTGTTTAAGTTTACATTGTTCACTGTCGGGCACTGTTTCATTGTACTGTATTTAATGTCGGGCTCTGTTTAATTTTACCTTGTTCAGTGTCGGGCACTGTTTCATTGTACTGTATTTAATGTCGGGCTCTGTTTAATTTTACCTTGTTCAGTGTAGGGCACTGTTTCATTGTACTGTATTTAATGTCGGGCTCTGTTTAATTTTACCTTGTTCAGTGTAGGGCACTGTTTCATTGTACTGTATTTAATGTCGGGCTCTGTTTAAATTTACCCTGTTCAGTGTAGGGCACTGTCTCATTTTACCGTATTTAATGTCGGGGTGTGTTTAACTTTACATTGTTGCTGGTAGGGCACTGATTCATTGTACCGTATTTAATGTCGGGCTGTGTTTAATTTTACATTGTTCACTGTAGGGCACTGTTTCATTGTCACTTTTTTAATGTCGGGCTCTGTTTAATTTTACCTTGTTCAGTGTAGGGCACTGTTTCATTGTACCGTATTTACTGTCGGGCTGTGTTTAATTGTACATTGTTCACTGTAGGGCACTGTTTCATTGTACCGTATTTAATGTCGGGCTGTGTTTAATTGTACATTGTTCACTATAGGGCACTGTTTCATTGTACTGTATTTAATGTCGGGCTCTGTTTAATTTTACCTTGTTCAGTGTAGGGCACTGTTTCATTGTACCGTATTTAATATCGGGCTGTGTTTAATTTTACCTTGTTCAGTGTAGGGCACTGTTTCATATTACCGTATTTAATGTCGGGCTGTGTTTGATTGTACATTGTTCACTGTAGGACACTGTTTCATTGTACCGTATTTAATGTTGGGCTGTGTTTAATTTTACCTTGCTCAGTGGAGGGCACTGTTACATTGTACTGTATTTAATGTCGGGCTCTGTTTAATTTTACCTCGTTGCTTGTAGGGCACTGTTTCATTGTACTGTATTTAATGTCGGGCTCTGTTTAATTTTACCTTGTTCACTGTTCGGGCACTGTTTCATTGTACTGTATTTAATGTCGGGCTCTGTTTAATTTTACCTTGTTCACTGTAGGTCACTGTTTCATTGTACTGTATTTAATGTCGGGCTTTGTTTAATTTTACCTTGTTCAGTGTAGGGCACCGTTTCATTTTACCGTATTTAATGTCGGGCTGTGTTTAACTTTACATTGTTCACTGTAGGGCATTGTTTCATTGTGCTGTATTTAATGTTGGGCTCTGTTTAATTTTACCTTGTTCACTGTCGGGCACTGTTTCATTGTCCCGTATTTAATGTCGGGCTCTGTTTAATTTTACATTATTCAGTGTAGGGCACTGTTTCATTGTACAGTCTTTAATGTCGGGCTCTGTTTAATTTTGCCTTGTTTACTGTAGGTCACTGTTTCATTGTACTGTATTTAATGCCGGGCTGTGTTTAATTTAACATTGTTCAGTGTAGGGCACTGTTTCATTTTACCGTATTTAATGTCGGGCTGTGGTTAATTTTACCTTGTTCAGTGTAGTGCACTGTTTCATTGTACCGTATTTAATGTCGGGCTGTGTTTAATTGTACATTGTTCACTGTAGGGCACTGTTTCATTGTACCGTATTTAATGTCGCGCTGTGTTTAATTTTACCTTGCTCAGTGGAGGACACTGTTACATTGTACTGTATTTAATGTCGTGCTCTGTTTAATCTAAAATTGTTCACTGTAGGGCACTGTTTCATTGTCCCGTATTTAATGTTGGGCTCTGTTTAATTTTACCTTGTTCACTGTCGGGCACTGTTTCGTTGTCCCGTATTTAATGTCGCGCTTTGTTTAATTTTACATTATTCAGTGCGGGGCACTGTTTCATTGTACTGTCTTTAATGTCGGGCTGTGTTTAATTTTACATTGTTCAGTCTAGGGCACTGATTCATTGTACTGTATTTAATGTCGGGCTCTGTTTAATTTTACATTGTTCAGTGTAGGGCCCTGTTTCATTGTACCGTATTTACTGTCGGGCTGTGTTTCATTGTACATTGTTCAATGTAGGGCACTGTTTCATTTTACCGTATTTAATGTCGGGTTCTGTTTAATTTTACCAAGTTCAGTGTAGGGCACTGTTTCATTGTACTGTATTTAATGTCGTGCTCTGTTTAATTTTACATTGTTCACTGTAGGGCACTGTTTCATTGTACCGTATTTAATGTTGGGCTCTGTTTAATTTTACCTTGTTCACTGTCGGGCACTGTTTCGTTGTCCCGTATTTAATGTCGGGCTGTGTTTAATTTTACCTTGTTCACTGTCGGGCACTGTTTCACTGTACCGTATTTAATGTCGTGCTCTGTTTAATGTTACATTGTTCAGTGTAGGGCACTGTTTCATTGTACTGTATTTAATGTCGGGCTCTGTTTAATTTTACCTTGTTCAGTGTAGGGCACTGTTTCCTTGTACTGTATTTAATGTCGGGCTCTGTTTAAATTTACCCTGTTCAGTGTAGGGCACTGTTTCATTTTACCGTATTTAATGTCGGGCTGTGTTTAACTTTACATTGTTCACTGTAGGGCATTGTTTCATTGTGCTGTATTTAATGTTGGGCTCTGTTTAATTTTACCTTGTTCACTGTTGTGCACTGTTTCATTGTCCCGTATTTAATGTCGGGCTCTGTTTTATTTTACATTGTTCACATTAGGGCCCTGTTTCATTGTACTGTATTTAATGTCGGGCTCTGTTTAATTTTGCGTTGTTTACTGTAGGTCACTGTTTCATTGTACTGTATTTAATGTCGGGCTCTGTTTTATTTTACATTGTTCACATTAGGGCCCTGTTTCATTGTACTGTATTTAATGTCGGGCTCTGTTTAATTTTACATTGTTCAGTGTAGGGCCCTGTTTCATTGTACCGTATTTACTGTCGGGCTGTGTTTCATTGTACATTGTTCAATGTAGGGCACTGTTTCATTGTACCGTATTTAATGTCGGGCTATGTTTAATTTTACATTGTTCACTGTAGGTCACTGTTTCATTGTACTGTATTTAATGTCGTGCTGTGTTTAATTTTACCTTGCTCAGTGTAGGGCACTGTTACATTGTACTGTATTTAATGTCGTTCTCTGTTTAATTTTACATTGTTCACTGTAGGGCACTGTTTCATTGTACCGTATTTAATGTCGGGCTATGTTTAATTTTACATTGCTCAGTGTAGGGCACTGTTTCAGTGTACCGTATTTAATGTCGTGCTCTGTTTAATTTTACATTGTTCACTGTCGGGCACTCTTTCATTGTCCCGTATTTAATGTCGGGCTCTGTTTAATTTTACATTATTCAGTGTAGGGCACTGTTTCATTGTACAGTCTTTAACGTCGGGCTCTGTTTAATTTTACATTGTTCAGTGTAGGGCACTGATTCATTGTATCGTATTTAATGTCGGGCTGTGTTTAATTTTACCTTGTTCAGTGTAGGGCACTGTTTCATTGTATCGTATTTAATGTCGGGCTGTGTTTAATTTTACATTGTTCACTGTAGGGCACTGTTTCATTGTACTGTATTTAGTGTCGTGCTCTGTTTAATTTTACATTGTTCACAGTAGGGCACTGTTTCATTGTACCGTATTTAATGTTGGGCTCTGTCTAATGTTACCTTGTTCACTGTCGGGCACTGTTTCGTTGTCCCGTATTTAATGTCGGGCTCTGTTTAATTTTACCTTGTTTAGTGTAGGGCAGTGTTTCATTTTACCGTATTTAATGTCGGGCTGTGTTTAACTTTACATTGTTCACTGTTGGGCACTGTTTCATTGTCCCGTATTTAATGTCGGGCTCTGTTTAATTTTACATTGTTCAGTGTAGGGCACTGTTTCATTGTACTGTCTTTAATGTCGGGCTCTGTTTAATTTTGCCTTGTTTACTGTAGGTCACTGTTTCATTGGACTGTATTTAATGCTGGGCTGTGTTTAATTTTGCATTGTTCAGTGTAGGACACTGATTCATTGTACCGTATTTAATGTCGGGCTGTGTTTAAGTTTACATTGTTCAGTGTAGGGCACTGTTTTATTGTACTGTATTTAATGTCGGGCTCTGTTTAATTTTGCCTTGTTTACTGTAGCTCACTGTTTCATTGTACTGTATTTAATGTCGGGCTCTGTTTAATTTTACCTTGTTCAGTGTAGGGCACTGTTTCATTTTACCGTATTTAATGTCGGGCTGTGTTTAATTTTACATTGTTCAGTGTAGGGCACTGATTCATTGTACCGTATTTAATGTCGGGCTGTGTTTAAGTTTACATTGTTCAGTGTAGGGCACTGATTCATTGTACCGTATTTAATGTCGGGCTGTGTTTAAGTTTACATTGTTCACTGTCGGGCACTGTTTCATTGTACTGTATTTAATGTCGGGCTCTGTTTAATTTTACCTTGTTCAGTGTCGGGCACTGTTTCATTGTACTGTATTTAATGTCGGGCTCTGTTTAATTTTACCTTGTTCAGTGTAGGGCACTGTTTCATTGTACTGTATTTAATGTCGGGCTCTGTTTAATTTTACCTTGTTCAGTGTAGGGCACTGTTTCCTTGTACTGTATTTAATGTCGGGCTCTGTTTAATTTTACCTTGTTCACTGTAGGGCACTGTTTCCTTGTACTGTATTTAATGTCGGGCTCTGTTTAAATTTACCCTGTTCAGTGTAGGGCACTGTTTCATTTTACCGTATTTAATGTCGGGCTGTGTTTAACTTTACATTGTTGCTGGTAGGGCACTGATTCATTGTACCGTATTTAATGTCGGGCTGTGTTTAATTTTACATTGTTCACTGTCGGGCACTGTTTCATTGTCACTTTTTTAATGTCGGGCTCTGTTTAATTTTACCTTGTTCAGTGTAGGGCACTGTTTCATTGTACCGTATTTACTGTCGGGCTGTGTTTAATTGTACATTGTTCACTGTAGGGCACTGTTTCATTGTACCGTATTTAATGTCGGGCTGTGTTTAATTGTACATTGTTCACTATAGGGCACTGTTTCATTGTACTGTATTTAATGTCGGGCTCTGTTTAATTTTACCTTGTTCAGTGTAGGGCACTGTTTCATTGTACCGTATTTAATGTCGGGCTGTGTTTGATTGTACATTGTTCACTGTAGGACACTGTTTCATTGTACCGTATTTAATGTTGGGCTGTGTTTAATTTTACCTTGCTCAGTGGAGGGCACTGTTACATTGTACTGTATTTAATGTCGGGCTCTGTTTAATTTTACCTCGTTGCTTGTAGGGCACTGTTTCATTGTACTGTATTTAATGTCGTGCTCTGTTTAATTTTACCTTGTTCACTGTAGGTCACTGTTTCATTGTACTGTATTTAATGTCGGGCTTTGTTTAATTTTACCTTGTTCAGTGTAGGGCACCGTTTCATTTTACCGTATTTAATGTCGGGCTGTGTTTAACTTTACATTGTTCACTGTAGGGCATTGTTTCATTGTGCTGTATTTAATGTTGGGCTCTGTTTAATTTTACCTTGTTCACTGTCGGGCACTGTTTCATTGTCCCGTATTTAATGTCGGGCTCTGATTAATTTTACATTATTCAGTGTAGGGCACTGTTTCATTGTACAGTCTTTAATGTCGGGCTCTGTTTAATTTTGCCTTGTTTACTGTAGGTCACTGTTTCATTGTACTGTATTTAATGCCGGGCTGTGTTTAATTTAACATTGTTCAGTGTAGGGCACTGTTTCATTTTACCGTATTTAATGTCGGGCTGTGTTTAATTTTACCTTGTTCAGTGTAGTGCACTGTTTCATTGTACCGTATATAATGTCGGGCTGTGTTTAATTGTACATTGTTCACTGTAGGGCACTGTTTCATTGTACCGTATTTAATGTCGCGCTGTGTTTAATTTTACCTTGCTCAGTGGAGGACACTGTTACATTGTACTGTATTTAATGTCGTGCTCTGTTTAATCTAAAATTGTTCACTGTAGGGCACTGTTTCATTGTCCCGTATTTAATGTTGGGCTCTGTTTAATTTTACCTTGTTCACTGTCGGGCACTGTTTCGTTGTCCCGTATTTAATGTCGCGCTTTGTTTAATGTTACATTGTTCAGTGTAGGGCACTTTTTCATTGTACTGTATTTAATGTCGGGCTTTGTTTAATTTTGCATTGTTTACTGTAGGTCACTGTTTCATTGTACTGTATTTAATGTCGGGCTCTGTTTAATTTTACCTTGTTCAGTGTAGGGCACTGTTTCCTTGTACCGTATTTAATGTCGGGCTCTGTTTAAATATACCTTGTTCAGTGTAGGGCACTGTTTCATTTTACCGTATTTAATGTCGGGCTCTGTTTAATGTTACATTGTTCAGTGTAGGGCACTGTTTCATTGTACTGTATTTAATGTCGGGCTCTGTTTAATTTTGCCTTGTTTACTGTAGGTCACTCTTTCATTGTACTGTATTTAATGTCGGGCTGTGTTTAATTTTACATTGTTCAGTGTAGGGCACTGTTTCATTGTACTGTATTTAATGTTGGGCTCTGTTTAATTTTACCTTGTTCATTGTAGGGCACTGTTTCATTGTACTGTATTTAATGTCGGGCTCTGTTTAATTTTGCCTTGTTTACTGTAGGTCACTGTTTCATTGTACCGTATTTAATGTCGGGCTGTGTTTAATTTTACCTTGCTCAGTGGAGGGCACTGTTACATTGTACTGTATTTAATGTCGGGCTCTGTTTAATTTTGCCTTGTTTACTGTAGGTCACTGTTTCATTGTACTGTATTTAATGTCGGGCTCTGTTTAATTTTACCTTGTTCAGTGTAGGGCACTGTTTCATTTTACCGTATTTAATGTCGGGCTGTGTTTAATTTTACATTGTTCACTGTAGGGCATTGTTTCATTGTACCGTATTTAATGTCGGGCTCTGTTTAATTTTACATTGTTCAGTGTAGGGCACTGTTTCATTGTACCGTATTTAATGTCGGGCTGTGTTTAATTTTACATTGTTCACTGTAGGGCATTGTTTCATTGTGCTGTATTTAATGTTGGGCTCTGTTTAATTTTACCTTGTTCACTGTCGGGCACTGTTTCATTGTCCCGTATTTAATGTCGGGCTCTGTTTAATTTTACATTGTTCAGTGTAGGGCACTGTTTCATTGTACTGTATTTAATGTCGGGCTCTGTTTAATTTTGCCTTTTTTACTGTAGGTCACTGTTTCATTGTACTGTATTTAATGTCGGGCTCTGTTTAATTTTGCCTTTTTTACTGTAGGTCACTGTTTCATTGTACTGTATTTAATGTCGGGCTCTGTTTAATTTTACATTGTTCAGTGTAGGGCACTGTTTCATTTTACCGTATTAAATGTCGGGCTGTGTTTAATTTTACATTGTTCACTGTAGGGCATTGTTTCATTGTGCTGTATTTAATGTCGGGCTCTGTTTAATTTTACCTTGTTCAGTGTAGGGCACTGTTTCATTGTACCGTATTTAATGTCGGGCTCTGTTTAATTTTACCTTGTTCAGTGTAGGGCACTGTTTCATTTTACCGTATTTAATGTCGGGCTCTGTTTAATTTTACATTGTTCACTGTAGGGCATTGTTTCATTGTACCGTATTTAATGTCGGGCTCTGTTTAATTTTACATTGTTCAGTGTAGGGCACTGTTTCATTGTACCGTATTTAATGTCGGGCTGTGTTTAATTTTACATTGTTCACTGTAGGGCATTGTTTCATTGTGCTGTATTTAATGTTGGGCTCTGTTTAATTTTACCTTGTTCACTGTCGGGCACTGTTTCATTGTCCCGTATTTAATGTCGGGCTCTGTTTAATTTTACATTGTTCAGTGTAGGGCACTGTTTCATTGTACTGTATTTAATGTCGGGCTCTGTTTAATTTTGCCTTTTTTACTGTAGGTCACTGTTTCATTGTACTGTATTTAATGTCGGGCTCTGTTTAATTTTGCCTTTTTTACTGTAGGTCACTGTTTCATTGTACTGTATTTAATGTCGGGCTCTGTTTAATTTTACATTGTTCAGTGTAGGGCACTGTTTCATTTTACCGTATTAAATGTCGGGCTGTGTTTAATTTTACATTGTTCACTGTAGGGCATTGTTTCATTGTGCTGTATTTAATGTCGGGCTCTGCTTAATTTTACCTTGTTCAGTGTAGGGCACTGTTTCATTGTACCGTATTTAATGTCGGGCTCTGTTTAATTTTACCTTGTTCAGTGTAGGGCACTGTTTCATTTTACCGTATTTAATGTCGGGCTGTGTTTAATTTTACATTGTTCACTGTCGGGCATTGTTTCATTGTGCTGCATTTAATGTTGGGCTCTGTTTAATTTTACCTTGTTCACTGTCGGGCACTGTTTCATTGTCCCGTATTTAATGTCGGGCTCTGTTTAATTTTGCCTTTTTTACTGTAGGTCACTGTTTCATTGTACTGTATTTAATGTCGGGCTCTGTTTAATTTTACATTGTTCAGTGTAGGGCACTGATTCATTGTACTGTATTTAATGTCGGGCTCTGTTTAATTTTACATTGTTCAGTGTAGGGCACTGTTTCATTGTCCCGTATTTAATGTCGGGCGGTGTTTAATTTTACATTGTTCAGTGTAGGGCACTGTTTCATTTTACCGTATATAATGTCGGGCTGTGTTTAATTTTACATTGTTCACTGTAGGGCATTGTTTCATTGTGCTGTATTTAATGTTGGGCTCTGTTTAATTTTACCTTGTTCACTGTCGGGCACTGTTTCATTGTCCCGTATTTAATTTCGGGCTCTGTTTAATTTTACATTGTTCAGTGTAGGGCACTGTTTCATTGTACTGTATTTAATGTCGGGCTCTGTTTAATTTTGCCTTTTTTACTGTAGGTCACTGTTTCATTGTACTGTATTTAATGTCGGGCTCTGTTTAATTTTACATTGTTCAGTGTAGTGCACTGTTTCATTGTACTGTATTTAATGTCGGGCTGTGTTTAATTGTACATTGTTCAGTGTAGGGCACTGTTTCATTGTCCCGTATTTAATGTCGGGCTCTGTTTAATTTTACATTGTTCACTGTAGGGCACTGTTTCATTGTACCGTATTTAATGTCGGGCTGTGTTTAATTTTACATTGTTCACTGTAGGGCACTGTTTCATTGTACTGTATTGAATGTCGGGCTCTGTTTAATTTTACCTTGTTCACTGTCGGGCACTGTTTCATTGTCCCGTATTTAATTTCGGGCTCTGTTTAATTTTACATTGTTCAGTGTAGGGCACTGTTTCATTGTACTGTATTTAATGTCGGGCTCTGTTTAATTTTGCCTTTTTTACTGTAGGTCACTGTTTCATTGTACTGTATTTAATGTCGGGCTGTGTTTTATTTTACCTTGTTCACTGTCGGGCACTGTTTCATTGTACTGTATTTAATGTCGGGCTCTGTTTAATTTTACCTTGTTCAGTGTAGGGCACTGTTTCATTGTACTGTATTTAATGTCGGGCTCTGTTTAATTTTACATTGTTCACTGTAGGGCATTGTTTCATTGTGCTGTATTTAATGTTGGGCTCTGTTTAATTTTACCTTGTTCACTGTCGGGCACTGTTTCATTGTCCCGTATTTAATTTCGGGCTCTGTTTAATTTTACATTGTTCAGTGTAGGGCACTGTTTCACTGTACCGTATTTAATGTCGGGCTCTGTTTAATTTTGCATTTTTTACTGTAGGTCACTGTTTCATTGTCCCGTATTTAATGTCGGGCTGTGTTTAATTGTACATTGTTCACTGTAGGGCACTGTTTCATTGCACTGTTTTTAATGTCGGGCTCTGTTTAATTTTACATTATTCAGTGTAGGGCACTGTTTCATTGTACTGTATTTAATGTTGGGCTCTGTTTAATTTTACCTTGTTCAGTGTCGGGCACTGTTTCATTGTACCGTATTTAATGTCGGGCTGTGTTTAATTTTACATTGTTCAGTGTAGGGCACTGTTTCATTGTCCTGTATTTAATGTCGTGCTCTGTTTAATTTTACATTGTTCACTGTAGGGCATTGTTTCACTGTACCGTATTTAATGTCGGGCTGTGTTTAATTTTACATTGTTCACTGTGGGGCACTATTTCATTGTACTGTATTTAATGTTGGGCTCTGTTTAATTTTACCTTGTTCAGTGTCGGGCACTGTTTCATTGTACCGTATTTAATGTCGGGCTGTGTTTAATTTTACATTGTTCAGTGTAGGGCACTGTTTCATTGTCCTGTATTTAATGTCGGGCTGTGTTTAATTTTACATTGTTCAGTGTAGGGCATTGTTTCACTGTACCGTATTTAATGTCGGGCTGTGTTTAATTTTACATTGTTCACTGTGGGGCACTATTTCATTGTACCGTATTTAATGTCGGGCTCTGTTTAATTTTACTTTGTACACTGTAGGGTACTGTTACATTGTACCGTATTTAATGTCGGGCTCTGTTTAATTTTACATTGTTGATTGTAGGGCACTGTTTCATTGTACCGTATTTAATGTCGGGTTCTGTTTAATTTTACATTGTTGATTGTAGGGCACCGTTTCATTGTACCGTATTTAATGTCGGGCTCCGTTTAATTTTACATTGTTCAGTGTAGGGCACTGTTTCATTGCACCGTATTTAATGTCTGGCTCTGTTTAATTTTACATTGTTCAGTGTAGGGCACTGTTTCATTTTACCGTATTTAATGTCGGGCTCTGTTTAATTTTACATTGTTGATTGTAGGGCACTGTTTCATTGTACTGTATTTAATGTCGGGCTCTGTTTAATTTTACCTTGTTCAGTGTAGGGCACTGTTTCATTTTACCGTATTTAATGTCGGGCTGTGTTTAATTTTACATTGTTCACTGTAGTGCATTGTTTCATTGTGCTGTATTTAATGTTGGGCTCTGTTTAATTTTACCTTGTTCACTGTCGGGCACTGTTTCATTGTCCCGTATTTAATTTCGGGCTCTGTTTAATTTTACATTGTTCAGTGTAGGGCACTGTTTCATTGTACTGTATTTAATGTCGGGCTCTGTTTAATTTTGCCTTTTTTACTGTAGGTCACTGTTTCATTGTACTGTATTTAATGTCGGGCTCTGTTTAATTTTACATTGTTCACTGTAGTGCACTGTTTCATTGTACCGTATTTAATGTCGGGCTGTGTTTTATTTTACCTTGTTCACTGTCGGGCACTGTTTCATTGTACCGTATTTAATGTCGGGCTCTGTTTAATTTTACATTGTTCAGTGTAGGGCACTGTTTCATTGTACCGTATTTAATGTCGGGCTCTGTTTAATTTTACATTGTTCACTGTAGGGCACTGTTTCATTGTACCGTATTTAATGTCGGGCTCTGTTTAATTTTACCTTGTTCAGTGTAGGGCACTGTTTCATTGTACCGTATTTAATGTCGGGCTCTGTTTAATTTTACCTTGTTCAGTGTAGGGCACTGTTTCATTTTACCGTATTTAATGTCGGGCTGTGTTTAATTTTACATTGTTCACTGTAGGGCATTGTTTCATTGTCCCGTATTTAATGTCGGGCTCTGTTTAATTTTGCCTTTTTTACTGTAGGTCACTGTTTCATTGTACTGTATTTAATGTAGAGCTCTGTTTATTTTTACATTGTTCACTGTAGGGCACTGTTTCACTGTACCGTATTTAATGTCGGGCTCTGTTTAATTTTACATTGTTCAGTGTAGGGCACTGTTTCATTGCACCGTATTTAATGTCTGGCTCTGTTTAATTTGACCTTGTTCACTGTAGGGCACTGTTTCATTGTACTATATTTAATGTCGGGCTCTGTTTAACTTTACTTTGTACACTGTAGGGCACTGTTTCATTGTTCTGTATTTAATAGAACATAGAACATAGAAAATACAGCACAGAACAGGCCCTTCGGCCCACGATGTTGTGCCGAACCTTTGTCCTAGATTAATCATAGATTATCATTGAATTTACAGTGCAGAAGGAGGCCATTCGGCCCTTTGAGTCTGCACAAGCTCTTGGAAAGTGCACCCTACCCAAACTCAACACCTCCACCCAACACCAAGGGCAATTTCGACATTAAGGGCAATTTGTCATTGGCCAATTCACCTTACCCGCACATCTTTGGACTGTGGGTGGAAACCGGAGCACCCGGAGGAAACCCACGCAGACACGGGGAGGACGTGCAGACTCCGCACAGACAATGACCCACGCTGGAATCGAACCTGGGACCATGGATCTGTGAAGCAATTGTGCTATCCACAATGCTACCGTGCTGCCCTTAAGAACAAATACATCTACACTATATCATTTTCCCGTAATCCATGTACCTATCCAACAGCTGCTTGAAGGTCCCTAATGTTTCCGACTCAACTACTTCCACAGGCAGTGCATTCCATGCCCCCACTACTCTCTGGGTAAAGAACCTACCTCTGATATCCCTCCTATATCTTCCACCTTTCACCTTAAATTTATGTCCCCTTGTAATGGTGTGTTCCACCTGGGGAAAAAGTCTCTGACTGTCTACTCTATCTATTCCCCTGATCATCTTATAAACCTCTATCAAGTCGCCCCTCATCCTTCTCCGCTCTAATGAGAAAAGGCCTAGCACCCTCAACCTTTCCTCGTAAGACCTACTCTCCATTCCACGCAACACCCTGGTAAATCTTCTTTGCACCTTTTCCAGAACTTCCACATCCTTCCTAAAATGAGGCGACCAGAACTGTACACACTACTCCAAATGTGGCCTTACCAAAGTTTTGTACAGCTGCATCATTACCTCATGGCTCTTAAATTCAATCCCTCTGTTAATGAACGCGAGCACACCATAGGCCTTCTTCACAGCTCTATCCACTTGAGTGGCAACTTTCAAAGATGTATGAACATAGACCCCAAGGTCTCTCTGCTCCTCCACAATGCCAAGAACTCTACCGTTAACCCTGTATTCCGCATTCATATTTGTCCTTCCAAAATGGACAACCTCACACTTTTCAGGGTTAAACTCCATCTGCCACTTCTCAGCCCAGCTCTGCATCCTATCTATGTCTCTTTGCAGCCGACAACAGCCCTCCTTACTATCCACAACTCCACCAATCTTCGTATCGTCTGCAAATTTACTGACCCACCCTTCAACTCCCTCATCCAAGTCATTAATGAAAATCACAAACAGCAGAGGACCCAGAACTGATCCCTGCGGTACACCACTGGTAACTGGGATCCAGGCTGAATATTTGCCATCCACCACCACTCTCTGACTTCTATCGGTTAGCCAGTTCGTTATCCAACTGGCCAAATTTCCCACTATCCCATGCCTCCTTATTTTGTGCAGAAGCCTAACATGGGGAACTTTATCAAATGCCTTACTAAAATCCATGTACACTACATCCACTGCTTTACCTTCATCCACATGCTTGGTCACCTCCTCAAAGAATTCAATAAGATTTGTAAGGCAAGACCTACCCCTCACAAATCCGTGCTGACTCTCCCTAATCAAGCAGTGTCTTTCCAGATGCTCAGAAATCCTATCCTTCAGTACCCTTTCCATTACTTTGCCTACCACCGAAGTAAGACTAACTGGCCTGTAATTCCCAGGGTTATCCTAGTTCCTTTTTTGAACAGGGGCACGACATTCGCCACTCTCCAATCCCCTGGTACCACCCCTGTTGACAATGAGGACGAAAAGATAATTGCCAACGGCTCTGCAATTTCATCTCTTGCTTCCCATAGAATCCTTGGATATACCCGTCAGGCCCGGGGGACTTGTCTATCCTTAAGTTTTTCAAAATGCCCAACACATCTTCCTTCCTAACAAGTATTTCCTCGAGCTTACCAATCTGTTTCACACTGTCCTCTCCAACAATATCGCCCCTCTCATTTGTAAATACAGAAGAAAAGTACTCATTCAAGACCTCTCCTATCTCTTCAGACTCAATGCACAATCTCCCGCTACTGTCCCTGATCGGACCTACCCTAGCTCTAGTCATTCTCATATTTCTCACATATGTGTAAAAGGCCTTGGGGTTTTCCTTGATCCTACCCGCCAAAGATTGTTCATGCCCTCTCTTAGCTCTCCTAATCCCTTTCTTTAGTTCCCTCCTGGCTATCTTGTATCCCTCCAACGCCCTGTCTGAACCTTGTTTCCTCAGCCTTACATAAGTCACCTTTTTCCTCTTAACAAGTCATTCAACCTCTCTTGTCAACCATGGTTCCCTCACTCGACCATCTCTTCCCTGCCTGACAGGGACATACATATCAAGGACACGTAGCACCTGTTCCTTGAACAAGTTCCACATTTCACTTGTGTCCTTCCCTGCCAGCCTATGTTCCCAACTTATGCACTTCAATTCTTGTCTGACAACATCGTATTTACCCTTCCCCCAATTGTGAACCTTGCCCTGTTGCACGTACCTATCCCTCTCCATTACTAAAGTGAAAGTCACAGAATTGTGGTCACTATCTCCAAAATGCTCCCCCACTAACAAATCTATCACTTGCCCTGGTTCATTACCCAATACTAAATCCAATATTGCCCCTCCTCTGGTTGGACAATCTACATACTGTGTTAGAAAAGCTTCCTGGACACACTGCACAAACACCACCCCATCCAAACTATTTGATCTAAAGAGTTTCCATTCAATATTTGGGAAGTTAAAGTCGCCCATGACTACTACCCTATGACTTCTGCACCTTTCCAAAATCTGTTTCCCAATCTGTTCCTCCACATCTCTGCTACTATTGGGGGGCCTATAGAAAACTCCTAACAAGGTGACTGCTCCTTTCCTATTTCTGACTTCAACCCATACTACCTCAATAGGGTGATACTCCTCGAACTGCCTTTCTGCAGCTGTTATACTATCTCTAATTAATAATGCCACCCCCCACCTCTTTTACCACCCTCCCTAATCTTATTGAAACATCTATAACCAGGGACCTCCAACAACCATTTCTGCCCCTCTTCTATCCAAGTTTCCGTGATGGCCACCACATCGTAGTCCCAAGTACCGATCCATGCCTTAAGTTCACCCACCTTATTCCTGATGCTTCTTGCGTTGAAGTATACACACTTCAACCCATCTCCGTGCCTGCAAATACTCTCCTTTGTCAGTGTTCCCTTCCCCACTGCCTCATTACAAGCTTTGGCGTCCTGAATATCGGCTACCTTAGTTGCTGGACTACAAATCCGGTTCCCATTCCCCTGCCAAATTAGTTTAAACCCTCCCGAAGAGTACTAGCAAACCTCCCTCCCAGGATATTGGTGCCCCTCTGGTTCAGATGCAACCCGTCCTGCTTGTACAGGTCCCACCTCCCCCAGAATGCGCTCCAATTATCCAAATACCTGAAGCCCTCCCTCCTACACCATTCCTGCAGCCACGTGTTCAACTGCACTCTCTCCCTATTCCTAGCCTCGCTATCACGTGGCACCGGCAACAAACCAGAGATGACAACTCTGTCTGTCCTGGCTTTCAACTTCCAGCCGAACTCCCTAAACTTGTTTATTACCTCCACACCCCTTTTCCTACCTATGTCGTTGGTACCAATGTGCACCACGACTTCTGGCTGCTTCCCCTCCCCCTTAAGGATCCTGAAGACACGATCCGAGACATCCCTGGCCCTGGCACCCGGGAGGCAACATACCTTCCGGGAGTCTCGCTCGCGACCACAGAATCTCTTATCTATTCCCCTAACCATTGAATCTCCTACAACTATTGCTTTTCTATTCTCCCCCCTTCCCTTCTGAGCCCCAGAGCCAGACTCAGTGCCAGAGACCTGGCCGCTAGGGCCTTCCCCCGGTAGGTCATCCCCCCCAACAGCATCCAAAACGGTATACTTGTTTTGAAGGGGAACGGCCACGAGGGATCCCTGCACTGTTTGCCTGTTTGTTTTTTTCCCCCTGACTGTAACCCAGCTATTCTTGTCCTGTACCTTGGGTGTGGTTACCTCCCTGTAACTCTTCTCAATCACCCCCTCTGCCTCCCGGATGATCCGAAGTTCATCCAGCTTCAGCTCCAGTTCCCTAACACGGTCTTTGAGGAGCTGAAGTTGGGTGCACTTCCCGCAGGTATAGTCAGTGGGGACACCGGTGGTATCCCTCACCACCCACATCCTACAGGAGGAGCATGTAACTGGCCTAGCCTCCATCCCCTCTTACCTTACAGAATATAGCTGCTGTGTGGACTAACTAGATCTCCGCCCTCCGACCCTGCTCCCAGTCAGCTACACTTCCTGTAAACTCCTGGCTCTCTTCGCACTCTTTGCGGAAATGTCGGAAACAAAATGAAAGGAGCACCTTACTCCCTCCTCACCTAACTCCCTCGGTCACCAAACTCTCACTATCGCACTCAAAAAACACCAAATTCAGCACTCAGTGCAAACAAAGTCTGCACTGTAGGGGATCACTTTTATTCTGTGAATCGAGCCTCTGGAAAACTGGCCGAATCCAATTAACTAATTAACAAGCTCCAGCTGCAAGTGCCTAGAAGTAGAAGCCTGTTTAATGTCGGGCTCTGTTTAATTTTACATTGTTCAGTGGAGGGCACTGTTTCATTGTACCGTATTTAATGTCGGGCTCTGTTTAATTTTACCTTGCTCAGTGGAGGGCACTGTTACATTGTACTGTATTTAATGTCGGCCTCTGTTGAATTATACATTGTTTACTGTAGGGCACTGTTTCATTGTACCGTATTTATTGTCGGGCTCTGTTTAATTGTACATTGTTCACTCTAGGGCACTGTTTCATTGTACCGTATTTAATGTCGGGCTCTGTTTAATTTTACCTTGCTCAGTGGAGGGCACTGTTACATTGTACTGTATTTAATGTCGTGCTCTGTTTAATTTTACATTGTTCACTGTAGCGCACTGTTTCATTGTACCGTATTTATTGTCGGGCTCTGTTTTATTTTACATTGTTCACAGTAGGGCCCTGTTTCATTGTACTGTATTTAATCTCGGGCTCTGTTTAATTTTACTTTGTTCACTGTAGGTCACTGTTTCATTGTACCGTATTTAATGTCGGGCTCTGTTTAATTTTACCTTGCTCAGTGGAGGGCACTGTTACATTGTACCGTATTTAATGTCGGGCTGTGTTTAATTTTACATTGTTCACTGTAGCGCACTGTTTCATTGTACCGTATTTATTGTCGGGCTCTGTTTAATTTTACATTGTTGCTGGTAGGGCGCTGATTAATTGTACCGTATTTAATGTCGGGCTGTGTTATATTTTACATTGTTCACTGTAGGGCACTGTTTGATTGTACCGTATTTAATGTCGGGCTGTGTTTAATTCTACCTTGTTCAGTGTAGGGCACTGTTTCATTGTACCGTATTTAATGTCGGGCTCTGTTAGATTTTACCTTGTTCAGTGTAGGGCACTGTTTCATTGTACCGTATTTAATGTCGGTCTCTGATTAATTTTACCTTGTTCAGTGTAGGGCACTGTTTCATTGTACCGTATTTAATGTCGGGCTCTGTTTTATTTTACCTTGTTCAGTGTAGGGCACTGTTTCATTGGACTGTATTTAATGCCGGGCTGTGTTTAATTTTACCTTGTTCACTGTTGGGCACTGTTTCGTTGTCCCGTATTTAATGTCGGGCTCTGTTTAATTTTACATTGTTCAGTGTAGGGCACTGTTTCATTGTACCGTATTTAATGTCGGGCTCTGTTAGATTTTACCTTGTTCAGTGTAGGGCACTGTTTCATTGTACTGTATTTAATGTCGGGCTCTGTTTAATTTTAGCTTGTTCAGTGTAGGGGACTGTTTCATTGTACTGTATTTAATGTCGGGCTGTGTTTCATTGTACATTGTTCACTGTAGGGCACTGTTTCATTGTACCGTATTTAATGTCGGGCTGTGTTTAATTTTACATTGTTCAGTGTAGGGCACTGTTTCATTGTACTGTATTTAATGTCGGGCTCTGTTTAATTTTGCCTTGTTCACTGTAGGGCACTGTTTCATTGTACTGTATTTAATGTCGGGCTCTGTTTAATTTTACATTGTTCAGTGTAGGGCACTGTTTCATTGTACTGTATTTAATGTCGGGCTCTGTTTAATTTTAGCTTGTTCAGTGTAGGGGACTGTTTCATTGTACTGTATTTAATGTCGGGCTGTGTTTAATTGTACATTGTTCACTGTAGGGCACTGTTTCATTGTACCGTATTTAATGTCGGGCTCTGTTCAATTTTACATTGTTCAGTGTAGGGCTCTGTTTCATTGATCTGTATTTAATGTCGGGCTCTGTTTAATTTTACCTTGTTCACTGTAGGGCACTGTTTCATTGTACCGTATTTAATGTCGGGCTGTGTTTAATTTTACATTGTTGACTGTAGGGCACTGTTTCATTGTACCGTATTTAATGTCGGGCTGTGTTTAATTTTACATTGTTGACTGTAGGGCACTGTTTCATTGTACCGTATTTAATGTCGGGCTGTGTTTAATTTTACCTTGCTCAGTGGAGGGCACTGTTACATTGTACTGCGTTTAATGTCGTGCTCTGTTTAATTTTACATTGTTCACTGTAGCGCACTGTTTAATTGTACCGTATTTAATGTCGGGCTCTGTTTAATTTTACATTGTTCAGTGTAGGGCACTGTTTCATTGTACTGTATTTAATGTCGAGCTCTGTTTAATTTTACATTGTTCACTGTAGGGCACTGTTTCATTGTACTGTATTTAATGTCGGGCTCTTTTTAATTTTACATTGTTCACTTTAGGGCACCGTTTCATTGTGCCGTATTTAATGTCGGGCTCTGTTTAATTTTACCTTGTTCACTGTAGGGAACTATTTCATTGTACCGTATTTAATGTCGGGCTCTGTTTAATTTTACTTTGTACACTGTAGGGCACTGTTTCATGGTACCGTATTTAATGTCGGGCTCTGTTTAATTTTACAGCGTTCAATGTAGGGCACTGTTTCATTGTACTGTATGTAATGTCGGGCTCTGTTTAATTTTACATTGTTCAGTGTAGGGCACTGTTTCATTGCACCGTATTTAATGTCTGGCTCTGTTTAATTTGACCTTGTTCACTGTAGGGCACTGTTTCATTGTACTATATTTAATGTCGGGCTCTGTTTAACTTTACTTTGTACACTGTAGGGCACTGTTTCATTGTTCAGTATTTAATTGAACATAGAACATAGAAAATACAGCACAGAACAGGCCCTTCGGCCCACGATGTTGTGCCGAACCTTTGTCCTAGATTAATCATAGATTATCATTGAATTTACAGTGCAGAAGGAGGCCATTCGGCCCTTTGAGTCTGCACCAGCTCTTGGAAAGAGCACCCTACCCAAACTCAACACCTCCACCCAACAGCAAGGGCAATTTGGACATTAAGGGCAATTTGTCATTGGCCAATTCACCTTACCCGCACATCTTTGGACTGTGGGTGGAAACCGGAGCACCCGGAGGAAACCCACGCAGACACGGGGAGGACGTGCAGACTCCGCACAGACAATGACCCAAGCTGGAATCGAACCTGGGACCATGGATCTGTGAAGCAATTGTGCTATCCACAATGCTACCGTGCTGCCCTTAAGAACAAATAAATCTACACTATATCATTTTCCCGTAATCCATGTACCTATCCAACAGCTGCTTGAAGGTCCCTAATGTTTCCGACTCAACTACTTCCACAGGCAGTGCATTCCATGCCCCCACTACTCACTGGGTAAAGAACCTACCTCTGATATCCCTCCTATATCTTCCACCTTTCATCTTAAATGTATGTCCCCTTGTAATGGTGTGTTCCACCTGGGGAAAAAAATCTCTGACCGTCTACTCTATCTATTCCCCTGATCATCTTATAAACCTCTATCAAGTCGCCCCTCATCCTTCTCCGCTCTAATGAGAAAAGGCCTAGCACCCTCAACCTTTCCTCGTAAGACCTACTCTCCATTCCAGGCAACACCCTGGTAAATCTTCTTTGCACCTTTTCCAGAACTTCCACATCCTTCCTAAAATGAGGCGACCAGAACTGTACACAGTACTCCAAATGTGGCCTTACCAAAGTTTTGTACAGCTGCATCATTACCTCATGGCTCTTAAATTCAATCCCTCTGTTAATGAACGCGAGCACACCATAGGCCTTCTTCACAGCTCTACCCACTTGAGTGGCAACTTTCAAAGATGTATGAACATAGACCACAAGGTCTCTCTGCTCCTCCACAATGCCAAGAACTCTACCGTTAACCCTGTATTCCGCATTCATATTTGTCCTTCCAAAATGGACAACCTCACACTTTTCAGGGTTAAACTCCATCTGCCACTTCTCAGCCCAGCTCTGCATCCTATCTATGTCTCTTTGCAGCCGACAACAGCCCTCCTTACTATCCACAACTCCACCAATCTTCGTATCGTCTGCAAATTTACTGACCCACCCTTCAACTCCCTCATCCAAGTCATTAATGAAAATCACAAACAGCAGAGGACCCAGAACTGATCCCTGCGGTACACCACTGGTAACTGGGATCCAGGCTGAATATTTGCCATCCACCACCACTCTCTGACTTGTATCGGTTAGCCAGTTCGTTATCCAACTGGCCAAATTTCCCACTATCCCATGCCTTCTTATTTTGTGCAGAAGCCTACCATGGGGAACTTTATCAAATGCCTTACTAAAATCCATGTACACTACATCCACTGCTTTACCTTCATCCACATGCTTGGTCACCTCCTCAAAGAATTCAATAAGATTTGTAAGGCAAGACCTACCCCTCACAAATCCGTGCTGACTCTCCCTAATCAAGCAGTATCTTTCCAGATGCTCAGAAATCCTATCCTTCAGTACCCTTTCCATTACTTTGCCTACCACCGAAGTAAGACTAACTGGCCTGTAATTCCCAGGGTTATCCCTAGTTCCTTTTTTGAACAGGGGCACGACATTCGCCACTCTCCAATCCCCTGGTACCACCCCTGTTGACAATGAGGACGAAAAGATAATTGACAGCGGCTCTGCAATTTCATCTCTTGCTTCCCATAGAATCCTTGGATATATCCCGTCAGGCCCGGGGGACTTGTCTATCATTAAGTTTTTCAAAATGCCCAACACATCTTCCTTCCTAACAAGTATTTCCTCGAGCTTACCAATCTGTTTCACACTGTCCTCTCCAACAATATCGCCCCTCTCATTTGTAAATACAGAAGAAAAGTACTCATTCAAGACCTCTCCTATCTCTTCAGACTCAATACACAATCTCCCGCTACTGTCCCTGATCAGACCTACCCTAGCTCTAGTCATTCTCATATTTCTCACATATGTGTAAAAGGCCTTGGGGTTTTCCTTGATCCTACCCGCCAAAGATTGTTCATGCCCTCTCTTAGCTCTCCTAATCCCTTTCTTCAGTTCCCTCCTGGCTATCTTGTATCCCTCCAATGCCCTGTCTGAACCTTGTTTCCTCAGCCTTACATAAGTCACCTTTTTCCTCTTAACAAGACATTCAACCTCTCTTGTCAACCATGGTTCCCTCACTCGACCATCTCTTCCCTGCCTGACAGGGACATACATATCAAGGACACGTAGCACCTGTTCCTTGAACAAGTTCCACATTTCACTTGTGTCCTTCCCTGCCAGCCTATGTTCCCAACTTATGCACTTCAATTCTTGTCTGACAACATCGTATTTACCCTTCCCCCAATTGTGAACCTTGCCCTGTTGCACGTACCTATCCCTCTCCATTACTAAAGTGAAAGTCACAGAATTGTGGTCACTATCTCCAAAATTCTCCCCCACTAACAAATCTATCACTTGCCCTGGTTCATTACCCAGTACTAAATCCAATATTGCCCCTACTCTGGTTGGACAATCTACATACTGTGTTAGAAAAGCTTCCTGGACACACTGCACAAACACCACCCCATCCAAACTATTTGATCTAAAGAGTTTCCATTCAATGTTTGGGAAGTTAAAGTCGCCCATGACTACTACCCTATGACTTCTGCACCTTTCCAAAATCTGTTTCCCAATCTGTTCCTCCACATCTCTGCTACTATTGGGGGGCCTATAGAAAACTCCTAACAAGGTGACTGCTCCTTTCCTATTTCTGACTTCAACCCATACTACCTCAATAGGGTGATACTCCTCGAACTGCCTTTCTGCAGCTGTTATACTATCTCTAATTAATAATGCCACCCCCCACCTCTTTTACCACCCTCCCTAATCTTATTGAAACATCTATAACCAGGGACCTCCAACAACCATTTCTGCCCCTCTTCTATCCAAGTTTCCGTGATGGCCACCACATCGTAGTCCCAAGTACCGATCCATGCCTTAAGTTCACCAACCTTATTCCTGATGCTTCTTGCGTTGAAGTATACACACTTCAACCCATCTCCGTGCCTGCAAATACTCTCCTTTGTCAGTGTTCCCTTCCCCACTGCCTCATTACAAGCTTTGGCGTCCTGAATATCGACTACCTTAGTTGCTGGACTACAAATCCGGTTCCCATTCCCCTGCCAAATTAGTTTAAACCCTCCCGAAGAGTACTAGCAAACCTCCCTCCCAGGGAATTTTACATTGGACAGTGTAGGGCACTGTTTCATTGTACTGTATTTAATGTCGGGTTCTGTTTAATTTTACATTGGTCAGTGTAGGGCACTGTTTCATTGTACTGTATTTAATGTCGGGTTCTGTTTAATTTTACATTGTTCAGTGTAGGGCACTGTTTCATTGATCTGTATTGAATGTCGGGCTCTGTTTAATGTTACATTGTTGACTCAAAGGCACTATTTCATTGTACTGTATTTAATGTCGGGCTCTATTTAATGTTACCTTGTTCACTGTAGGGCACTGTTTCATTGTACCGTATTTAAACAGAGCTCGACATTAAATACGGTACAAAGAAACAGTGCCCTACACTGAACAATGTACAATTAAACAGAGCCCGACATTAAATACGATACAATGAATCAGTGCCCTACAGTAAACAATGTATAATTAAACAGAGCCCGACATTAAATACAGGACAATGAAACAGTGCCCTACAGTGAACAAAGTAAAATTAAACAGAGCCCGACATACAACAGGCTTCTACTTCTAGGCACTTGCAGCTGGAGCTTGTTAATTAGTTAATTGGATTAGGCCAGTTTGTCAGAGGCTAGATTCACAGTATAAAAGTGATCCCCTACAGTGCAGACTTTGGTTGCACTGAGTGCTGAATTTGGTGCTTTTTGAGTGCGACAGTGAGAGTTTGGTGACCGAGGGAGTTAGGTGAGGAGGGAGTAAGGTGCTCCTTTCATTTTGTTTCCGACATTTCCGCAAAGAGTGCGAAGAGATCCAGGAGTTTACAGGACGTGTAGCTGACTGGGAGCAGAGTCGGAGGGCGGAGATCTAGTGAGTCCACAGGGCAGCTATATTCTGTCAGGTAAGAGGGGATGGAGGCTAGGCCAGTTACATGCTCCTCCTGTAGGATGTGGGTGGTGAGGGATACCACCGGTGTCCCCGCTGACTATACCTGCGGGAAGTGCACCCAACATCAGCTCCTCAAAGACCGTGTTAGGGAACTGGAGCTGAAGCTGGATGAACTTCGGATCATCCGGGAGGCAGAGGGGGTGATTGAGAAGAGTTACACGGAGGTATCCACACCCAAGGTACAGGACAAGAATAGCTGGGTTACAGTCAGGGGGAAAGAAACAAACAGGCAGACTGTGCAGGGATCCCTCGTGGCCGTTCCCCTTCAAAACAAGTATACCGTTTTGGATGCTGTTGGGGGGGATGACCTACCGGGGGAAGGCCCAAGCGGCCAGGTCTCTGGCACTGAGTCTGGCTCTGGGGCTCAGAAGGGAAGGGGGGAGAATAGAAAAGCAATAGTTGTAGGAGATTCAATGGTTAGGGGAATAGATAAGAGATTCTGTGGTCGCGAGCGAGACTCCCGGAAGGTATGTTGCCTCCCGGGTGCCAGGGCCAGGGATGTCTCGGATCGTGTCTTCAGGATCCTTAAGGGGGAGGGGAAGCAGCCAGAAGTCGTGGTGCACATTGGTACCAACGACATAGGTAGGAAAAGGGGTGTGGAGGTAATAAACAAGTTTAGGGAGTTCGGCTGGAAGTTGAAAGCCAGAACAGACAGAGTTGTCATCTCTGGTTTGTTGCCGGTGCCACGTGATAGCGAGGCTAGGAATAGGGAGAGAGTGCAGTTGAACACGTGGCTGCAAGAATGGTGTAGGAGGGAGGGCTTCAGGTATTTGGATAATTGGAGCGCATTCTGGGGGAGGTGGGACCTGTACAAGCAGGACGGGTTGCATCTGAACCAGAGGGGCACCAATATCCTGGGAGGGAGGTTTGCTAGTACTCTTCGGGAGGGTTTAAACTAATTTGGCAGGGGAATGGGAACCGGATTTGTAGTCCAGCAACTAAGGTAGCCGATATTCAGGACGCCAAAGCTTGTAATGAGGCAGTGGGGAAGGGAACACTGACAAAGGAGAGTATTTGCAGGCACGGAGATGGGTTGAAGTGTGTATACTTCAACGCAAGAAGCATCAGGAATAAGGTGGGTGAACTTAAGGCATG
This sequence comes from Scyliorhinus torazame, assembly GCF_047496885.1. NCBI lineage: Eukaryota > Metazoa > Chordata > Chondrichthyes > Carcharhiniformes > Scyliorhinidae > Scyliorhinus > Scyliorhinus torazame. Next base: position 53,737 of record NW_027308239.1, read on the forward strand.
GATCGGTACTTGGGACTACGATGTGGTGGCCATCACGGAAACTTGGATAGAAGAGGGGCAGAAATGGTTGTTGGAGGTCCCTGGTTATAGATGTTTCAATAAGATTAGGGAGGGTGGTAAAAGAGGTGGGGGGTGGCATTATTAATTAGAGATAGTATAACAGCTGCAGAAAGGCAGTTCGAGGAGTATCACCCTATTGAGGTAGTATGGGTTGAAGTCAGAAATAGGAAAGGAGCAGTCACCTTGTTAGGAGTTTTCTATAGGCCCCCCAATAGTAGCAGAGATGTGGAGGAACAGATTGGGAAACAGATTTTGGAAAGGTGCAGAAGTCATAGGGTAGTAGTCATGGGCGACTTTAACTTCCCAAATATTGAATGGAAACTCTTTAGATCAAATAGTTTGGATGGGGTGGTGTTTGTGCAGTGTGTCCAGGAAGCTTTTCTAACACAGTATGTAGATTGTCCAACCAGAGGAGGGGCAATATTGGATTTAGTACTGGGTAATGAACCAGGGCAAGTGATAGATTTGTTAGTGGGGGAGCATTTTGGAGATAGTGACCACAATTCTGTGACTTTCACTTTAGTAATGGAGAGGGATAGGTACGTGCAACAGGGCAAGGTTCACAATTGGGGGAAGGGTAAATACGATGTTGTCAGACAAGAATTGAAGTGCATAAGTTGGGAACATAGGCTGGCAGGGAAGGACACAAGTGAAATGTGGAACTTGTTCAAGGAACAGGTGCTACGTGTCCTTGATATGTATGTCCCTGTCAGGCAGGGAAGAGATGGTCGAGTGAGGGAACCATGGTTGACAAGAGAGGTTGAATGACTTGTTAAGAGGAAAAAGGTGACTTATGTAAGGCTGAGGAAACAAGGTTCAGACAGGGCATTGGAGGGATACAAGATAGCCAGGAGGGAACTAAAGAAAGGGATTAGGAGAGCTAAGAGAGGGCATGAACAATCTTTGGCGGGTAGGATCAAGGAAAACCCCAAGGCCTTTTACACATATGTGAGAAATATGAGAATGACTAGAGCTAGGGTAGGTCCGATCAGGGACAGTAGCGGGAGATTGTGTATTGAGTCTGAAGAGATAGGAGAGGTCTTGAATGAGTACTTTTCTTCTGTATTTACAAATGAGAGGGGCGATATTGTTGGAGAGGACAGTGTGAAACAGATTGGTAAGCTCGAGGAAATACTTGTTAGGAAGGAAGATGTGTTGGGCATTTTGAAAAACTTAAGGATAGACAAGTCCCCCGGGCCTGACGGGTATATCCAAGGATTCTATGGGAAGCAAGAGATGAAATTGCAGAGCCGTTGGCAATTATCTTTTCGTCCTGATTGTCAACAGGGGTGGTACCAGGGGATTGGAGAGTGGCGAATGTCGTGCCCCTGTTCAAAAAAGGAACTAGGGATAACCCTGGGAATTACAGGCCAGTTAGTCTTACTTCGGTGGTAGGCAAAGTAATGGAAAGGGTACTGAAGGATAGGATTTCTGAGCATCTGGAAAGACACTGCTTGATTAGGGAGAGCCAGCACGGATTTGTGAGGGGTAGGTCTTGCCTTACAAATCTTATTGAATTCTTTGAGGAGGTGACCAAGCATGTGGATGAAGGTAAAGCAGTGGATGTAGTGTACATGGATTTTAGTAAGGCATTTGATAAAGTTCCCCATGGTAGGCTTCTGCACAAAATAAGGAGGCATGGGATAGTGGGAAATTTGGCCAGTTGGATAACGAACTGGCTAACCGATAGAAGTCAGAGAGTGGTGGTGGATGGCAAATATTCAGCCTGGATCCCAGTTACCAGTGGTGTACCGCAGGGATCAGTTCTGGGTCCTCTGCTGTTTGTGATTTTCATTAATGACTTGGATGAGGGAGTTGAAGGGTGGGTCAGTAAATTTGCAGACGATACGAAAATTGGTGGAGTTGTGGATAGTAAGGAGGGCTGTTGTCGGCTGCAAAGAGACATAGATAGGATGCAGAGCTGGGCTGAGAAGTGGCAGATGGAGTTTAACCCTGAAAAGTGTGAGGTTGTCCATTTTGGAAGGACAAATATGAATGCGGAATACAGGGTTAACGGTAGAGTTCTTGGCATTGTGGAGGAGCAGAGAGACCTTGGGGTCTATGTTCATACATCTTTGAAAGTTGCCACTCAAGTGGATAGAGCTGTGAAGAAGGCCTATGGTGTGCTCGCGTTCATTAACAGAGGGATTGAATTTAAGAGCCATGAGGTAATGATGCAGCTGTACAAAACTTTGGTAAGGCCACATTTGGAGTAGTGTGTACAGTTCTGGTCGCCTCATTTTAGGAAGGATGTGGAAGTTCTGGAAAAGGTGCAAAGAAGATTTACCAGGGTGTTGCGTGGAATGGAGAGTAGGTCTTACGAGGAAAGGTTGAGGGTGCTAGGCCTTTTCTCATTAGAGCGGAGAAGGATGAGGGGCGACTTGATAGAGGTTTATAAGATGATCAGGGGAATAGATAGAGTAGACAGTCAGAGACTTTTTCCCCAGGTGGAACACACCATTACAAGGGGACATAAATTTAAGGTGAAAGGTGGAAGATATAGGAGGGATATCAGAGGTAGGTTCTTTACCCAGAGAGTAGTGGGGGCATGGAATGCACTGCCTGTGGAAGTAGTTGAGTCGGAAACATTAGGGACCTTCAAGCAGCTGTTGGATAGGTACATGGATTACGGGAAAATGATATAGTCAAGATGTATTTGTTCTTAAGGGCAGCACGGTAGCATTGTGGATAGCACAATTGCTTCACAGATCCATGGTCCCAGGTTCGATTCCAGCGTGGGTCATTGTCTGTGCGGAGTCTGCACGTCCTCCCCGTGTCTGCGTGGGTTTCCTCCGGGTGCTCCGGTTTCCACCCACAGTCCAAAGATGTGCGGGTAAGGTGAATTGGCCAATGACAAATTGCCCTTAATGTCCAAATTGCCCTTGGTGTTGGGTGGAGGTGTTGAGTTTGGGTAGGGTGCACTTTCCAAGAGCTGGTGCAGACTCAAAGGGCCGAATGGCCTCCTTCTGCACTGTAAATTCAATGATAATCTATGATTAATCTAGGACAAAGGTTCGGCACAACATCGTGGGCCGAAGGGCCTGTTCTGTGCTGTATTTTCGATGTTCTATGTTCTATTAAATACAGAACAATGAAACAGTGCCCTACAGTGTACAAAGTAAAGTTAAACAGAGCCCGACATTAAATACTGTAAAATGAAACAGTGCCCTACACTGAACAAGGTAAAATTAAACAGAGCCCGACATTAAATACGGTACAATGAAACAGTGCCCTACACTGAACAAGGTAAAATTAAACAGAGCCCGACATTAAATACGGTACAATGAAACAGTGCCCTACAGTGAACAATGTAAAATTAAACAGAGCCCGACATTAAATACGGTACAATGAAACAGTGCCCTACACTGAACAATGTAAAATTAAACAGAGCCCGACATTAAATACGGTACAATGAAACAGTGCCCGACAGTGAACAAGGTAAAATAAAACACAGCCCGACATTAAATACGGTACAATGAAACAGTGCACTACACTGAACAATGTAAAATTAAACAGAGCCCGACATTAAATACAGTACAATGAAACAGTGACCTACAGTAAAAAAGGCAAAATTAAACAGAGCCCGACATTAAATACAGTACAATGAAACAGTGCCCTACACTGAACAATGTAAAATTAAACAGAGCCCGAAATTAAATACGGGACAATGAAACATTGCCCGACAGTGAACAAGGTAAAATTAAACAGAGCCCAACATTAAACACAGCACAATGAAACAATGCCCTACAGTGAACAATGTAAAATTAAACACAGCCCGACATTAAATACGGTAAAATGAAACAGTGCCCTACACTGAACAAGGTAAAATTAAACAGAGCCCGACATTAAATACAGTACAATGAAACAGTGACCTACAGTAAACAATGTAAAATTAAACACAGCCCGACATTATATACGGTAAAATGAAACAGTGCCCTACACTGAACAATGTAAAATTAAACAGAGCCCGACATTAAATACGGGACAATGAAACAGTGCCCGACAGTGAACAAGGTAAAATTAAACAGAGCCCAACATTAAATACAGCACAATGAAACAATGCCCTACAGTGAACAATGTAAAATTAAACACAGCCCGACATTAAATACGGTAAAATGAAACAGTGCCCTACACTGAACAAGGTAAAATTAAACAGAGCCCGACATTAAATACAGTACAATGAAACAGTGCCCTACAGTAAACAAGGCAAAATTAAACAGAGCCCGACATTAAATACGATAAAATGGAACAGTGCCCTACAGTAAACAAGGCAAAATTAAACAGAGCTCGACATTAAATACGGTAAAATGAAACAGTGCCCTACACTGAACAATGTAAAATAAAACACAGCCCGACATTAAATACGGTACAATGAAACAGTGCCCTACACTGAACAATGTAAAATTAAACAGAGCCCGACATTAAATACGGTACAATGAAACAGTGCCCTACACTGAACAATGTAAAATTAAACAGAGCCCGACATTAAATACAGTACAATGAAACAGTGACCTACAGTAAAAAAGGCAAAATTAAACAGAGCCCGACATTAAATACAGTACAATGAAACAGTGCCCTACACTGAACAATGTAAAATTAAACAGAGCCCGACATTAAATACGGGACAATGAAACAGTGCCCGACAGTGAACAAGGTAAAATTAAACAGAGCCCAACATTAAATGCAGCACAATGAAACAATGCCCGACAGTGAACAATGTAAAATTAAACACAGCCCGACATTAAATACGGTAAAATGAAACAGTGCCCTACACTGAACAAGGTAAAATTAAACAGAGCCCGACATTAAATACGGTAGAATGAAACAGTGCCCTACACTGAACAAGGTAAAATTAAACAGAGCCCGACATTAAATACAGCACAATGAAACAATGCCCTACAGTGAACAATGTAAAATTAAACACAGCCCGACATTTAATACGGTAAAATGAAACAGTGCCCTACACTGAACAATGTAAAATTAAACAGAGCCCGACATTAAATACAGTACAATGAAACAGTGACCTACAGTAAAAAAGGCAAAATTAAACAGAGCCCGACATTAAATACAGTACAATGAAACAGTGCCCTACACTGAACAATGTAAAATTAAACAGAGCCCGACATTAAATACGGGACAATGAAACAGTGCTCGACAGTGAACAAGGTAAAATTAAACAGAGCCCAACATTAAATACAGCACAATGAAACAATGCCCTACAGTGAACAATGTAAAATTAAACACAGCCCGACATTAAATACGGTAAAATGAAACAGTGCCCTACACTGAACAAGGTAAAATTAAACAGAGCCCGACATTAAATACGGTACAATGAAACAGTGCCCTACACTGAACAAGGTAAAATTAAACAGAGCCCGACATTAAATACAGTACAATGAAACAGTGACCTACAGTAAACAAGGCAAAATTAAACAGAGCCCGACATTAAATACAGTACAATGTAACAGTGCCCTCCACTGAGCAAGGTAAAATTAAACACAGCCCGACATTAAATACGGTACAATGAAACAGTGACCTACACTGAACAAGGTAAAATGAAACAGAGCCCGACATTAAATACAGTAAAATGAAACAGTGCCCTACAGTGAACAATGTACAATTAAACACAGCCCGACATTAAATACAGTACAATGAAACAGTGCCCTACACTGAACAATGTACAATTAAACACAGCCCGACATTAAATACGGTACAATGAAACAGTGCCCTACAGTGAACAATGTACAATTAAACACAGCCCGACATTAAATGCGGTACAATGAATCAGTGCCCTACACTGAACAATGTAAAATTAAACAGAGCCCGACATTAAATAAAGTACAATGAAACAGTGCCCTACACTGAACAATGTAAAATAAAACAAAGCTCGACATTAAATACGGTACAATGAAACAGTGCCCGACACTGAACAAGGTAAAATTAAAGAGAGCCCGACTTTAAATACAGTAAAATGAAACACTGCCCCACAGTGAACAATGTACAATTAAACACAGCCCGACATTAAATACGGTACAATGAAACGGTGCCCTACACTGAACAAGGTAAAATTAAACAGAGCCCGACATTAAATACAGTACAATGAAACAATGCCCTACACTGAACTTGGTAAAATTAAACAGAGCCCGACATTAAATACGGTTCAATGAAACAGTGCCCTACAGTGAACAATGTAAAATAAAATACAGCCCGACATTAAATACGGTACAATGAAACAGTGCCCTACATTGAACAATGTACAATGAAACACAGCCCGACAGTAAATACGGTACAATGAAACAGTGCCCTACACTGAACAATGTAAAATTAAACAGAGCCCGACAATAAATACGGTACAGTGAAACAGTGCCCTACACTGATCAATGTAAAATTAAACAGAGCCCGACATTAAATACAGTACAATGAATCAGTGCCCTACACTGAACAATGTAAAATTAAACACAGGCCGACATTAAAGACAGTACAATGAAACAGTGCCCTACAGTGAACAATGTAAAGTTAAACACAGCCCGACATTAAATACGGTAAAATGAAACAGTGCCCTACACTGAACAAGGTATATTTAAACAGAGCCCGACATTAAATACGGTACAAGGAAACAGTGCCCTACACTGAACAAGGTAAAATTAAACAGAGCCCGACATTAAATACAGTACAATGAAACAGTGACCTACAGTAAACAAGGCAAAATTAAACAGAGCCCGACATTAAATACAGTACAATGAAAAAGTGCCCTACACTGAACAATGTAACATTAAACACAGCCCGACATTAAAGACAGTACAATGAAACAGTGCCCTACACTGAATAATGTAAAATGAAACAGAGCCCGACATTAAGTACGGGACAATGCAACAGTGCCCAACAGTGAACAAGGTAAAATTAAACAGAGCCCAACGTTAAATACAGCACAATGAAACAATGCCCTACAGTGAACAATGTAAAGATAAACACAGCCCGACATTAAATACGGAAAAATGAAACAGTGCCCTACACTGAACAAGGTATATTTAAACAGAGCCCGACATTAAATACGGTACAAGGAAACAGTGCCCTACACTGAACAAGGTAAAATTAAACAGAGCCCGACATTAAATACAGTACAATGAAACAGTGACCTACAGTAAACAAGGCAAAATTAAACAGAGCCCGACATTAAATACAGTACAATGAAAAAGTGCCCTACACTGAACAATGTAACATTAAACAGAGCGCGACATTAAATACGGGACAACGAAACAGTGCCCGACAGTGAACAAGGTAAAATTAAACAGAGCCCAACATTAAATACGGGACAATGAAACAGTGCCCTACAGTGAACAATTTTAGATTAAACAGAGCACGACATTAAATACAGTACAATGTAACAGTGTTCTGCACTGAGCAAGGTAAAATTAAACACAGCCCGACATTAAATACGGTACAATGAAACAGTGCCCTACAGTGAACAATGTACAATTAAACACAGCCCGACATTAAATACGGTACAATGAAACAGTGCCCTACACTGAACAAGGTAAAATTAAACACAGCCCGACATTAAATACGGGACAATGAAACAGTGCCCGACAGTGAACAATGTAAAATTAAACAGAGAACGACATTAAATACAGTACAATGAAACAGTGACCTACAGTAAACAAGGCAAAATTAAACAGAGCCCGACATTAAATACAGTACAATGAAAAAGTGCCCTACACTGAACAATGTAACATTAAACACAGCCCGACATTAAAGACAGTACAATGAAACAGTGCCCTACACTGAATAATGTAAAATTAAACAGAGCCCGACATTAAGTACGGGACAATGCAACAGTGCCCAACAGTGAACAAGGTAAAATTAAACAGAGCCCAACATTAAATACAGCACAATGAAACAATGCCCTACAGTGAACAATGTAAAGATAAACACAGCCCGAAATTAAATACGGAAAAATGAAACAGTGCCCTACACTGAACAAGGGATATTTAAACAGAGCCCGACATTAAATACGGTACAAGGAAACAGTGCCCTACACTGAACAAGGTAAAATTAAACAGAGCCCGACATTAAATACAGTACAATGAAACAGTGACCTACAGTAAACAAGGCAAAATTAAACAGAGCCCGACATTAAATACAGTACAATGAAAAAGTGCCCTACACTGAACAATGTAAAATTAAACAGAGCCCGACATTAAATACAGTACAATGAAACAGTGCCCTACACTGAACAATGTAACATTAAACAGAGCGCGACATTAAATACGGGACAACGAAACAGTGCCCGACAGTGAACAAGGTAAAATTAAACAGAGCCCAACATTAAATACGGGACAATGAAACAGTGCCCTACAGTGAACAATTTTAGATTAAACAGAGCACGACATTAAATACAGTACAATGTAACAGTGTTCTGCACTGAGCAAGGTAAAATTAAACACAGCCCGACATTAAATACGGTACAATGAAACAGTGCCCTACAGTGAACAATGTACAATTAAACACAGCCCGACATTAAATACGGTACAATGAAACAGTGCCCTACACTGAACAAGGTAAAATTAAACACAGCCCGACATTAAATACGGTAAAATGAAACAGTGCCCTACACTGAACAATGTTAAATTAAACACAGCCCGGCATTAAATACAGTACAATGAAACAGTGACCTACAGTAAACAAGGCAAAATTAAACAGAGCCCGACATTAAAGACTGTACAATGAAACAGTGCCCTACACTGAATAATGTAAAATTAAACAGAGCCCGACATTAAATACGGGACAATGAAACAGTGCCCGACAGTGAACAAGGTAAAATTAAACAGAGCCCAACATTAAATATAGCACAATGAAACAATGCCCTACAGTGAACAATGTAAAGTTAAACAGAGCCCGACATTAAATACGGTAAAATGAAACGGTGCCCTACACTGAACAAGGTAAAATTAAACAAAGCCCGACATTAAATACAGTACAATGAAACAGTGACCTACAGTGAACAAGGTAAAATTAAACAGAGCCCGAGATTAAATACAGTACAATGACACAGTGCCCTACAAGCAACGAGGTAAAATTAAACAGAGCCCGACATTAAATACAGTACAATGTAACAGTGCCCTCCACTGAGCAAGGTAAAATTAAACACAGCCCAACATTAAATACGGTACAATGAAACAGTGTCCTACAGTGAACAATGTACAATCAAACACAGCCCGACATTAAATACGGTAATATGAAACAGTGCCCTACACTGAACAAGGTAAAATTAAACACAGCCCGATATTAAATACGGTACAATGAAACAGTGCCCTACAGTGAACAATGTAAAATTAAACAGAGCACGACATTAAATACAGTACAATGAAACAGTGCCCTACACTGAACTTGGTAAAATAAAACACAGCCCGACATTAAATACGGTACAATGAAACAGTGCCCTACATTGAACAATGTACAATGAAACACAGCCCGACAGTAAATACGGTACAATGAAACAGTGCCCTACACTGAACAATGTAAAATTAAACAGAGCACGACATTAAATACGGTACAGTGAAACAGTGCCCTACACTGAACAATGTAAAATTAAACAGAGCCCGACATTAAATACAGTACAATGAATCAGTGTCCTACACTGAACAATGTAAAATTAAACACAGCCCGACATTAAAGACAGTACAATGAAACAGTGCCCTACACTGAATAATGTAAAATTAAACAGAGCCCGACATTAAGTACGGGACAATGAAACAGTGCCCAACAGTGAACAAGGTAAAATTAAACAGAGCCCAACATTAAATACAGCACAATGAAACAATGCCCTACAGTGAACAATGTAAAGTTAAACACAGCCCGACATTAAATACGGTAAAATGAAACAGTGCCCTACACTGAACAAGGTATATTTAAACAGAGCCCGACATTAAATACGGTACAAGGAAACAGTGCCCTACACTGAACAAGGTAAAATTAAACAGAGCCCGACATTAAATACAGTACAATGAAACAGTGACCTACAGTAAACAAGGCAAAATTAAACAGAGCCCGACATTAAATACAGTACAATGAAAAAGTGCCCTACACTGAACAATGTAACATTAAACAGAGCGCGACATTAAATACGGGACAACGAAACAGTGCCCGACAGTGAACAAGGTAAAATTAAACAGAGCCCAACATTAAATACGGGACAATGAAACAGTGCCCTACAGTGAACAATTTTAGATTAAACAGAGCACGACATTAAATACAGTACAATGTAACAGTGTTCTCCACTGAGCAAGGTAAAATTAAACACAGCCCGACATTAAATACTGTACAATGAAACAGTGCCCTACAGTGAACAATGTACAATTAAACACAGCCCGACATTAAATACGGTACAATGAAACAGTGCCCTACACTGAACAAGGTAAAATTAAACACAGCCCGACATTAAATACGGTAAAATGAAACAGTGCCCTACACTGAACAATGTTAAATTAAACACAGCCCGGCATTAAATACAGTACAATGAAACAGTGACCTACAGTAAACAAGGCAAAATTAAACAGAGCCCTACATTAAAGACTGTACAATGAAACAGTGCCCTACACTGAATAATGTAAAATTAAACAGAGCCCGACATTAAATACGGGACAATGAAACAGTGCCCGACAGTGAACAAGGTAAAATTAAACAGAGCCCAACATTAAATACAGCACAATGAAACAATGCCCTACAGTGAACAATGTAAAGTTAAACACAGCCCGACATTAAATACGGTAAAATGAAACGGTGCCCTACACTGAACAAGGTAAAATTAAACAAAGCCCGACATTAAATACAGTACAATGAACCAGTGACCTACAGTGAACAAGGTAAAATTAAACAGAGCCCGACATTAAATACAGTACAATGAAACAGTGCCCTACAGTGAACAAGGTAAAATTAAACAGAGCCCGACATTAAATACAGTACAATGAAACAGTGCCCTACAGTGAACAACGTACAATTAAACACAGCCCGACAGTAAATACGGTACAATGAAACAGTGCCCTACACTGAACAAGGTAAAATTAAACAGAGCCCGACATTAAAAAAGTTACAATGAAACAGTGCCCTACAGTGAACAATGTAAAATTAAACACAGCCCGACATTAAATACGGTACAATGAATCAGTGCCCTACCAGCAACAATGTAAAATTAAACAGAACCCGACATTAAATACGGTACAACGAAACAGTGCCCTACAGTGAACAACGTAAAATTAAACAGAGCCCGACATTAAATACAGTACAATGAAACAGGGCCCTAATGTGAACAATGTAAAATAAAACAGAGCCCGACATTAAATACAGTACAATGAAACAGTGCCCTATACTGAACAACGTAAACTTAAACACAGCCCGACATTAAATACGGTACAATGAATCAGTGCCCTACACTGAACAATGTAAAATTAAACACAGTCCGGTATTAAATACAGTACAATGAAACAGTGACCTACACTGAATAATGTAAAATTAATCAGAGCCCGACATTAAATACGGGACAATGAAACAGTGCACAACAGTGAACAAGGTAAAATTAAACAGAGCCCAACATTAAATACAGCACAATGAAACAATGCCCTTCAGTGAACAATGTAAAGTTAAACACAGCCCGACATTAAATACGGTAAAATGAAACAGTGCCCTACACTGAACAGGGTAAATTTAAACAGAGCCCGACATTAAATACAGTACAAGGAAACAGTGCCCTACACTGAACAAGGTAAAATTAAACAGAGCCCGACATTAAATACGGGACAATGAAACAGTGCCCTACACTGAACAATGTAACATTAAACAGAGCCCGACATTAAATACGGGACAACGAAACAGTGCCCGACAGTGAACAAGGTAAAATTAAACAGAGCCCAACATTAAATACGGTACAATGAAACAGTGCTCTACAGTGAACAATGTAAAATTAAACACAGCCCGACATTAAATACGGTACAATGAATCAGTGCCCTACCAGCAACAATGTAAAATTAAACAGAACCCGACATTAAATACGGTACAATGAAACAGTGCCCTACAGTGAACTACGTAAAATTAAACAGAGCCCCACATTAAATACAGTACAATGAAACAGGGCCCTAATGTGAACAATGTAAAATAAAACAGAGCCCGACATTAAATACAGTACAATGAAACAGTGACCTACAGTAAACAACGCAAAATTAAACAGAGCCCGACATTAAATACAGTACAATGAAACAGTGCCCTACAATGAACAAAGTAAACTTAAACACAGCCCGACATTAAATACGGTAAAATGAAACAGTGCCCTACACTGAACAGGGTAAATTTAAACAGAGCCCGACATTAAATACAGTACAAGGAAACAGTGCCCTACACTGAACAAGGTAAAATTAAACAGAGCCCGACATTAAATACAGTACAATGAAACAGTGCCCGACGGTGAACAAGGTAAAATTAAACAGAGCCCAACATTAAATACGGTACAATGAAACAGTGCCCTACAGTGAACAATGTAAAATTAAACAGAGCACGACATTAAATACAGTACAATGTAACAGTGCCCTCCACTGAGCAAGGTAAAATTAAACACAGCCCGACATTAAATACGGTACAATGAAACAGTGCCCTACAGTGAACAATGTACAATTAAAGACAGCCCGACATTAAATACGGTACAATGAAACAGTGCCCTACAGTGAACAACGCACAATTAAACACAGCCCGACATTAAATACGGTACAATGAAACAGTGCCCTACACTGATCAAGGTAAAATTAAACACAGCCCGACATTAAATACGGTAAAATGAAACAGTGCCCTACACTGAACAATGTACAATTAAACAGAGCCCGACATTAAATACGGTACAGTGAAACAGTGCCCTGCACTGAACTATGTAAAATTAAACACAGCCTGACATTAAATACAGTACAATGAAACAGTGCCCTACACTGAACAATGTAAACTTAAACACAGCCCGACATTAAATACGGTACAATGAAACAGTGCCCTACACTGAACAAGGTAAAATTAAACAGAGCCCGACATTAAATACAGTACAATGAAACAGTGCGCTACAGTAAACAAGGCAAAATTAAACAGAGCCCGACATTAAATACAGTACAATAAAACAGTGCCCTACACTGAACAATGTAAACTTAAACACAGCCCGACATTAAATACGGTACAATGAATCAGTGCCCTACACTGGACAATGCAAAATTAAACACAGCCCGGCATTAAATACAGTCCAATGAAACAGTGACCTACAGTAAACAAGGCAAAATTAAACAGAGCCCGACATTAAAGACAGTACAATGAAACAGTGCCCTACACTGAACAATGTAAAATTAAACAGAGCCCGACATTAAATACGGGACAATGAAACAGTGCCCAACAGTGAACAATGTAAAATTAAACAGAGCCCAACATTAAATACAGCACAATGAAACAATGCCCTACAGTGAACAATGTAAAGTTAAACACAGCCCGACATTAAATACGGTAAAATGAAACACTGCCCTACACTAAACAAGGTAAAATTAAACAGAGCCCGACATTAAATACGGGACAACGAACCAGTGCCCTACAGTGAACAATGTAAAATTAAACAGAGAACGACATTAAATACAGTACAATGTAACAGTGCCCTACACTGAGCAAGGTAAAATTAAACACAGCACGACATTAAATACAGTACAATGAAACAGTGACCTACAGTGAACAATGTAAAATTAAACAGAGCCCGACATTAAATACGGTACAATGTAACAGTGCCCTCCACTGAGCAAGGTAAAATTAAACAGAGCACGACATTAAATACGGTACACTGAAACAGTGCCCTACACTGAGCAATGTAAAATTAAACATAGCCCGACATTAAATACGGTACAATGAAACAGTGCCCTACAATGAACAATGTAAAATTAAACAGAGAACGACATTAAATACAGTACAATGTAACAGTGCCCTACACTGAGCAAGGTAAAATTAAACACAGCACGACATTAAATACAGTACAGTGAAACAGTGACCTACAGTGAACAATGTAAAATTAAACATAGCCCGACATTAAATACGGTACAATGAAACAGTGCCCTACAGTGAACAATGTAAAATTAAACAGAGCACGACATTAAATACAGTACAATGTAACAGTGTCCTCCACTGAGCAAGGTAAAATTAAACACAGCACGACATTAAATACGGTACAATGAAACAATGCCCGACAGTGAACAATGTACAATTAAACACAGCCCAACATTAAATACGGTACAATGAAACAGTGCCCTACAGTGAATAATGTACAATTAAACACAGCCCAACATTAAATACTAAACAGTGAAACAGTGCCCTACACTGAACAAGGTAAAATTAAACACAGCCCGACATTAAATACGTTACAATGAAACAGTGCCCTACAAGCAACAATGTAAAATTAAACAGAGCCCGACATTAAATACGGGACAATGAAACAGTGCCCAACAGTGAACAATGTAAAATTAAACAGAGCCCAACATTAAATACAGCACAATGAAACAATGCCCTACAGTGAACAATGTAAAGTTAAACACAGCCCGACATTAAATACGGGACAACGAAACAGTGCCCGACAGTGAACAAGGTAAAATTAGACAGAGCCCAACATTAAATACGGTACAATGTAACAGTGCCCTCCACTGAGCAAGGTAAAATTAAACAGAGCACGACATTAAATACGGTACACTGAAACAGTGCCCTACACTGAGCAATGTAAAATTAAACATAGCCCGACATTAAATACGGTACAATGAAACAGTGCCCTACAGTGAACAATGTAAAATTAAACAGAGAACGACATTAAATACGGTACAATGTAACAGTGCCCTCCACTGAGCAAGGTAAAATTAAACAGAGCACGACATTAAATACGGTACACTGAAACAGTGCCCTACACTGAGCAATGTAAAATTAAACATAGCCCGACATTAAATACGGTACAATGAAACAGTGCCCTACAGTGAACAATGTAAAATTAAACAGAGAACGACATTAAATACAGTACAATGTAACAGTGCCCTACACTGAGCAAGGTAAAATTAAACACAGCACGACATTAAATACAGTACAATGAAACAGTGACCTACAGTGAACAATGTAAAATTAAACATAGCCCGACATTAAATACGGTACAATGAAACAGTGCCCTACAGTGAACAATGTAAAATTAAACAGAGCACGACATTAAATACAGTACAATGTAACAGTGTCCTCCACTGAGCAAGGTAAAATTAAACACAGCCCGACATTAAATACGGTACAATGAAACAATGCCCGACAGTGAACAATGTACAATTAAACACAGCCCAATATTAAATACGGTACAATGAAACAGTGCCCTACAGTGAATCATGTACAATTAAACACAGCCCAACATTAAATACTAAACAGTGAAACAGTGCCCTACACTGAACAAGGTAAAATTAAACACAGCCCGACATTAAATACGTTACAATGAAACAGTGCCCTACACTGATCAATGTAAAATTAAACACAGCCCGACATTAAATACGGTACAATGAAACAGTGCCCTACACTGAACAAGGTAAAATTAAACAGAGCCCGACATTAAATACGGTACAATGAAACAGTGCCCTACACTGAACAAGGTAAAATTAAACACAGCCCGACATTAAATACGTTACAATGAAACAGTGCCCTACACTGAACAATGTAAAATTAAACACAGCCCGACATTAAATACGGTACAATGAAACAGTGCCCTACACTGAACAAGGTAAAATTAAACAGAGCCCGACATTAAATACGGTACAATGAAACAGTGCCCTACAGTGAACAGTGTACAATTAAACACAGCCCGACAGTAAATACGGTACAATGAAACAGTGCCCTACACTGAACAAGGTAAAATTAAACAGAGCCCGACATTAAATACGGTACAATGAAACAGTGCCCTACACTGAACAAGGTAAAATTAAACAGAGCCCGACATTAAATACGGTACAATGAAACAGTGCCCTACAGTGAACAATGTAAAATTAAACACAGCCCGACATTAAATAAGGTACAATGAATCAGTGCCCTACCAGCAACAATGTAAAATTAAACAGAGCCCGACATTAAATACGGTACAATGAATCAGTGCCCTACACTGAACAATGTAAAATTAAACACAGCCCGACATTAAATACAGTAAAATGAAACAGTGCCCTACAAGCAACAAGGTAAAATTAAACGGAGCCCGACATTAAATACGGTATAATGAAACAGTGCACTACACTGAACAATGTAAAATTAAACACAGCCCGACATTAAATACGGTAAAATGAAACAGTGCCCTACACTGAACAAGGTAAAATTAAACACAGCCCGACATTAAATACAGTACAATGAAACAGTGCCCTAGACTGAACAAGGTAAAATTAAACAGAGCCCGACATTAAATACGGTACAATGAAACAGTGCCCTACACTGAACAATGTAAAATTAAACATAGCCCGACATTAAATACGGTACAATGAAACAGTGCCCTACAGTGAACAATGTAAAATTAAACAGAGAACGACATTAAATACAGCACAATGTAACAGTGCCCTACACTGAGCAAGGTAAAATTAAACACAGCCCGACATTAAATACAGTACAATGAAACAGTGACCTACAGTGAACAATGTAAAATTAAACATAGCCCGACATTAAATACGGTACAATGAAACAGTGCCCTACAGTGAACAATGTAAAATTAAACAGAGCACGACATTAAATACAGTACAATGTAACAGTGCCCTCCACTGAGCAAGGTAAAATTAAACACAGCCCGACATTAAATACGGTACAATGAAACAGTGCCCTACAGTGAACAATGTACAATTAAACACAGCCCAACATTAAATACGGTACAATGAAACAGTGCCCTACAGTGAACAATGTACAATTAAACACAGCCCAACATTAAATACGGTACAGTGAAACAGTGCCCTACACTGAACAAGGTAAAATTAAACACAGTCCGACATTAAATACGTTACAATGAAACAGTGCCCTACACTGAACAATGTAAAATTAAACAAAGCCCGACATTAAATACGGTACAATGAAACAGTGCCCTACACTGAACAAGGTAAAATTAAACAGAGCCCGACATTAAATACAGTACAATGAAACAGTGCCCTACAGTGAACAATGTACAATTAAACACAGCCCAACATTAAATACGGTACAGTGAAACAGTGCCCTACACTGAACAAGGTTAAATTAAACACAGCCCGACATTAAATACGTTACAATGAAACAGTGCCCTACACGGAACAATGTAAAATTAAACACAGCCCGACATTAAATACGGTACAATGAAACAGTGCCCTACACTGACCAAGGTAAAATTAAACAGAGCCCGACATTAAATACGGTACAATGAAACAGTGCCCTACACTGAACAAGGTAAAATTAAACAGAGCCCGACATTAAATACAGTACAATGATCAGTGCCCTACAGTGAACAATGTACAATTAAACACAGCCCGACATTAAATACAGTACAATAAAACAGTGCCCTACACTGAACAATGTAAACTTAAACACAGCCCGACATTAAATACGGTACAATGAATCAGTGCCCTACACTGAACAATGCAAAATTAAACACAGCCCGGCATTAAATACAGTCCAATGAAACAATGACCTACAGTAAACAAGGCAAAATTAAACAGAGCCCGACATTAAAGACAGTACAATGAAACAGTGCCCTACACTGAATAATGTAAAATTAAACAGAGCCCGACATTAAATACGGGACAATGAAACAGTGCCCAACAGTGAACAATGTAAAATTAAACAGAGCCCAACATTAAATACAGCACAATGAAACAATGCCCTACAGTGAACAATGTAAAGTTAAACACAGCCCGACATTAAATACGGTAAAATGAAACACTGCCCTACACTAAACAAGGTAAAATTAAACAGAGCCCGACATTAAATACGGGACAACGAAACAGTGCCCGACAGTGAACAAGGTAAAATTAGACAGAGCCCAACATTAAATACGGTACAATGAAACAGTGCCCTACAGTGAACAATGTAAAATTAAACAGAGCACGACATTAAATACAGTACAATGAAACAGTGCCCTACAGTGAACAATGTACAATTAAACACAGCCCGACATTAAATACGGTACAATGAAACAGTGCCCTTCACTGAACAAGGTAAAATTAAACACAGCCCGACATTAAATACGGTACAATGAATCAGTGCCCTACACTGAACAATGTAAAATTAAACAGAGCCCGACATTAAAGACTGTACAATGAAACAGTGCCCTACACTGAATAATGTAAAATTAAACAGAGCCCGACATTAAATACGGGACAATGAAAGAGTGCCCTACAGTGAACAAGGTAAAATTAAACAGAGCACGACATTCAATACAGTACAATGTAACAGTGCCCTCCACTGAGCAAGGTAAAATTAAACACAGCACGACATTAAATACAGTACAATGAAACAGTGACCTACAGTGAACAATGTAAAATTAAACATAGCCCGACATTAAATACGGTACAATGAAACAGTGCCCTACAGTGAACAATGTAAAATTAAACAGAGCACGACATTAAATACAGTACAATGTAACAGTGTCCTCCACTGAGCAAGGTAAAATTAAACACAGCCCGACATTAAATACGGTACAATGAAACAGTGCCCGACAGTGAACAATGCACAATTAAACACAGCCCAACATTAAATACGGTACAATGAAACAGTGCCCTACCGTGAATAATGTACAATTAAACACAGCCCGACATTAAATACGGTACAATGAAACAGTGCCCTACAGTGAACAGTGTACAATTAAACACAGCCCGACAGTAAATACGGTACAATAAAACAGTGCCCTACACTGAACAAGGTAAAATTAAACAGAGCCCGACATTAAATACGGTACAATGAAACAGTGCCCTACACTGAACAAGGTAAAATTAAACAGAGCTCGACATTAAATACGGTACAATGAAACAGTGCCCTACAGTGAACAATGTAAAATTAAACACAGCCCGACATTAAATACGGTACAATGAATCAGTGCCCTACCAGCAACAATGTAAAATTAAACAGAGCTAGACATTAAATACGGTACAATGAAACAGTGCCCTACAGTGAACAACGTAAAATTAAACAGAGCCCGACATTAAATACAGTACAATGAAACAGGGCCCTAATGTGAACAATGTAAAATAAAACAGAGCCCGACATTAAATACGGTACAATGAAACAGTGCCCTACAGTGAACAATGTAAAATTAAAAAGAGCCCGACATTAAATACGGTACAATGAATCAGTGCCCTACACTGAACAATGTAAAATTAAACACAGCCCGACATTAAATACAGTAAAATGAAACAGTGCCCTACAAGCAACAAGGTAAAATTAAACAGAGCCCGACATTAAATACGGTAGAATGAAACAGTGCACTACACTGAACAATGTAAAATTAAACACAGCCCGACATTAAATACGGTGCAATGAAACAGTGACCTACAGTGAACAATGTAAACATAAACACAGCCCGACATTAAATACGGTAAAATGAAACAGTGCCCTACACTGAACAAGGTAAAATTAAACAGAGCCCGACATTAAATACGGTACAATGAAACAGTGCCCTACACTGAACAAGGTAAAATTAAACAGAGCCCGACATTAAATACAGTACAATGAAACAGTGACCTACAGTAAACAAGGCAAAATTAAACAGAGCCCGACATTAAATACAGTACAATGAAACAGTGCCCTCCACTGAACAATGTAAATTTAAACACAGCCCGACATTAAACACGGTACAATGAATCAGTGCCCAACATTGAACAAGGTAAAATTAAACACAGCCCGACATTAAATACAGTACAATGAATCAGTGCCCTACACTGAACAATGTAAACTTAAACAGAGCCCGACATTAAATACGGTACAATGAATCAGTGCCCTACACTGAACAATGTAAAATTAAACCCAGCCCGGCATTAAATACAGTGCAATGAAACAGTGACCTACAGTAAACAAGGCAAAATTAAACAGAGCCCGACATTAAAGACTGTACAATGAAACAGGGCCCTACACTGAATAATGTAAAATTAAACAGAGCCCGACATTAAATACGTTACAATGAAACAGTGCCCTACACTGAACAATGTAAAATTAAACACAGCCCGACATTAAATACGGTACAATGAAACAGTGCCCGACACTGAACAAGGTAAAATTAAACAGAGCCCGACATTAAATACGGTACAATGAAACAGTGCCCTACACTGAACAAGGTAAAATTAAACAGAGCCCGACATTAAATACGGTACAGTGAAACAGTGCCCTACACTGAACAAGGTAAAATTAAACACAGCCCGACATTAAATACGTTACAATGAAACAGTGCCCTACACGGAACAATGTAAAATTAAACACAGCCCGACATTAAATACGGTACAATGAAACAGTGCCCTACACTGAACAAGGTAAAATTAAACAGAGCCCGACATTAAATACGGTACAATGAAACAGTGCCCTACACTGAACAAGGTAAAATTAAACAGAGCCCGACATTAAATACAGTACAATGAAACAGTGCCCTACAGTGAACAATGTACAATTAAACACAGCCCGACATTTAATACGGTACAACGAAACAGTGCCCCACAGTGAACAATGTACAATTAAACACAGCCCGACATTAAATACGTTACAATGAAACAGTGCCCTACACGGAACAATGTAAAATTAAACACAGCCCGACATTAAATACGGTACAATGAAACAGTGCCCTACACTGACCAAGGTAAAATTAAACAGAGCCCGACATTAAATACGGTACAATGAAACAGTGCCCTACACTGAACAAGGTAAAATTAAACAGAGCCCGACATTAAATACAGTACAATGATCAGTGCCCTACAGTGAACAATGTACAATTAAACACAGCCCGACATTAAATACAGTACAATAAAACAGTGCCCTACACTGAACAATGTAAACTTAAACACAGCCCGACATTAAATACGGTACAATGAATCAGTGCCCTACACTGAACAATGCAAAATTAAACACAGCCCGGCATTAAATACAGTCCAATGAAACAATGACCTACAGTAAACAAGGCAAAATTAAACAGAGCCCGACATTAAAGACAGTACAATGAAACAGTGCCCTACACTGAATAATGTAAAATTAAACAGAGCCCGACATTAAATACGGGACAATGAAACAGTGCCCAACAGTGAACAATGTAAAATTAAACAGAGCCCAACATTAAATACAGCACAATGAAACAATGCCCTACAGTGAACAATGTAAAGTTAAACACAGCCCGACATTAAATACGGTAAAATGAAACACTGCCCTACACTAAACAAGGTAAAATTAAACAGAGCCCGACATTAAATACGGGACAACGAAACAGTGCCCGACAGTGAACAAGGTAAAATTAGACAGAGCCCAACATTAAATACGGTACAATGAAACAGTGCCCTACAGTGAACAATGTAAAATTAAACAGAGCACGACATTAAATACAGTACAATGAAACAGTGCCCTACAGTGAACAATGTACAATTAAACACAGCCCGACATTAAATACGGTACAATGAAACAGTGCCCTTCACTGAACAAGGTAAAATTAAACACAGCCCGACATTAAATACGGTACAATGAATCAGTGCCCTACACTGAACAATGTAAAATTAAACAGAGCCCGACATTAAAGACTGTACAATGAAACAGTGCCCTACACTGAATAATGTAAAATTAAACAGAGCCCGACATTAAATACGGGACAATGAAAGAGTGCCCTACAGTGAACAAGGTAAAATTAAACAGAGCACGACATTCAATACAGTACAATGTAACAGTGCCCTCCACTGAGCAAGGTAAAATTAAACACAGCACGACATTAAATACAGTACAATGAAACAGTGACCTACAGTGAACAATGTAAAATTAAACATAGCCCGACATTAAATACGGTACAATGAAACAGTGCCCTACAGTGAACAATGTAAAATTAAACAGAGCACGACATTAAATACAGTACAATGTAACAGTGTCCTCCACTGAGCAAGGTAAAATTAAACACAGCCCGACATTAAATACGGTACAATGAAACAGTGCCCGACAGTGAACAATGTACAATTAAACACAGCCCAACATTAAATACGGTACAATGAAACAGTGCCCTACCGTGAATAATGTACAATTAAACACAGCCCGACATTAAATACGGTACAATGAAACAGTGCCCTACAGTGAACAGTGTACAATTAAACACAGCCCGACAGTAAATACGGTACAATAAAACAGTGCCCTACACTGAACAAGGTAAAATTAAACAGAGCCCGACATTAAATACGGTACAATGAAACAGTGCCCTACACTGAACAAGGTAAAATTAAACAGAGCTCGACATTAAATACGGTACAATGAAACAGTGCCCTACAGTGAACAATGTAAAATTAAACACAGCCCGACATTAAATACGGTACAATGAATCAGTGCCCTACCAGCAACAATGTAAAATTAAACAGAGCTAGACATTAAATACGGTACAATGAAACAGTGCCCTACAGTGAACAACGTAAAATTAAACAGAGCCCGACATTAAATACAGTACAATGAAACAGGGCCCTAATGTGAACAATGTAAAATAAAACAGAGCCCGACATTAAATACGGTACAATGAAACAGTGCCCTACAGTGAACAATGTAAAATTAAAAAGAGCCCGACATTAAATACGGTACAATGAATCAGTGCCCTACACTGAACAATGTAAAATTAAACACAGCCCGACATTAAATACAGTAAAATGAAACAGTGCCCTACAAGCAACAAGGTAAAATTAAACAGAGCCCGACATTAAATACGGTAGAATGAAACAGTGCACTACACTGAACAATGTAAAATTAAACACAGCCCGACATTAAATACGGTGCAATGAAACAGTGACCTACAGTGAACAATGTAAACATAAACACAGCCCGACATTAAATACGGTAAAATGAAACAGTGCCCTACACTGAACAAGGTAAAATTAAACAGAGCCCGACATTAAATACGGTACAATGAAACAGTGCCCTACACTGAACAAGGTAAAATTAAACAGAGCCCGACATTAAATACAGTACAATGAAACAGTGACCTACAGTAAACAAGGCAAAATTAAACAGAGCCCGACATTAAATACAGTACAATGAAACAGTGCCCTCCACTGAACAATGTAAATTTAAACACAGCCCGACATTAAACACGGTACAATGAATCAGTGCCCAACATTGAACAAGGTAAAATTAAACACAGCCCGACATTAAATACAGTACAATGAATCAGTGCCCTACACTGAACAATGTAAACTTAAACAGAGCCCGACATTAAATACGGTACAATGAATCAGTGCCCTACACTGAACAATGTAAAATTAAACCCAGCCCGGCATTAAATACAGTGCAATGAAACAGTGACCTACAGTAAACAAGGCAAAATTAAACAGAGCCCGACATTAAAGACTGTACAATGAAACAGGGCCATACACTGAATAATGTAAAATTAAACAGAGCCCGACATTAAATACGTTACAATGAAACAGTGCCCTACACTGAACAATGTAAAATTAAACACAGCCCGACATTAAATACGGTACAATGAAACAGTGCCCGACACTGAACAAGGTAAAATTAAACAGAGCCCGACATTAAATACGGTACAATGAAACAGTGCCCTACACTGAACAAGGTAAAATTAAACAGAGCCCGACATTAAATACGGTACAGTGAAACAGTGCCCTACACTGAACAAGGTAAAATTAAACACAGCCCGACATTAAATACGTTACAATGAAACAGTGCCCTACACGGAACAATGTAAAATTAAACACAGCCCGACATTAAATACGGTACAATGAAACAGTGCCCTACACTGAACAAGGTAAAATTAAACAGAGCCCGACATTAAATACGGTACAATGAAACAGTGCCCTACACTGAACAAGGTAAAATTAAACAGAGCCCGACATTAAATACAGTACAATGAAACAGTGCCCTACAGTGAACAATGTACAATTAAACACAGCCCGACATTTAATACGGTACAACGAAACAGTGCCCCACAGTGAACAATGTACAATTAAACACAGCCCGACATTAAATACGTTACAATGAAACAGTGCCCTACACTGAACAATGTAAAATTAAACACAGCCCGACATTAAATACGGTACAATGAAACAGTGCCCTACACTGAACAAGGTAAAATTAAACAGAGCCCGACATTAAATACGGTACAATTAAACAGTGCCCGACACTGAACAAGGTAAAATTAAACAGAGCCCGACATTAAATACAGTACAATGAAACAGTGCCCTACAGTGAACAATGTACAATTAAACACAGCCCGACATTAAATACGGTACAATGAAACAGTGCCCCACAGTGAACAATGTACAAATAAACACAGCCCGACAGTAAATACGGCACAATGAAACAGTGCCCTACACTGAACAAGGTACAATTAAACACAGCCCGACAGTAAATACGGTACAATGAAACAGTGCCCTACACTGAACAAGGTAACATTAAACAGAGCCCGACATTAAATACGGTACAATGAAACAGTGCCCTACACTGAACGAGGTAAAATTAAACAGAGCCCGACATTAAATACGGTACAATGAAACAGTGCCCTACAGTGAACAATGTAAAATTAAACACAGCCCGACATTAAATACGGTACAATGAAACAGTGCACTACACTGAACAATGTAAAATTAAACACAGCCCGACATTAAATACGGTGCAATGAAAAAGTGACCTACAGTGAACAAGGTAAAATTAAACAGAGCCCGACACTAAATACGGTACAATGAAACAGTGCCCTACAAGCAACAAGGTAAAATTAAACAGAGCCCGACATTAAAGACAGTACAATGAAACAGTGCCCTCCACTGAACAAGGTAAAATTAAACAGAGCCCGACATTAAATACAGTACAATGAAACAGTGACCTACAGTAAACAAGGCAAAATTAAACAGAGCCCGACATTAAATACAGTACAATGAAACAGTGCCCTACACTGAACAATGTAAACTTAAACGCAGCCCGACATTAAATACGGTACAATGAATCAGTGCCCTACACTGAACAATGTAAAATTAAACACAGCCCGGCATTAAATACAGGACAATGAAACAGTGACCTACAGTAAACAAGGCAAAATTAAACAGAGCCCGACATTAAAGACAGTACAATGAAACAGTGCCCTACACTGAACAATGTAAACTTAAACAGAGCCCGACATTAAATACGGTAATATGAAACAGTGCCTTACACTGAACAAGGTAAAATTAAACACAGCCCGACATTAAATACGGTACAATGAAACAGTGCCCTACACTGAACAATGTCAAATTAAACACCCCCGACATTAAATACGGTGCAATGAAACAGTGCCCCACAGTGAACAATGTACAATAAAACACAGGCCGACATTAAATACAGCACAATGAAACAATGCCCTACAGTGAACAATGTACAATTAAACACAGCCCAATATTAAATACGGTACAGTGAAACAGTGCCCTACACTGAACAAGGTAAAATTAAACACAGCCCGACATTAAATACGTTACAATGAAACAGTGCCCTACACTGAACAATGTAAAATTAAACACAGCCCGACATTAAATACGGTACAATGAAACAGTGCCCTACACTGAACAAGGTAAAATTAAACAGAGCCCGACATTAAATACAGTACAATGAAACAGTGCCCTACAGTGAACAATGTACAATTAAACACAGCCCGACATTAAATACGGTACAATGAAACAGTGCCCCACAGTGAACAATGTACAATTAAACACAGCCCGACATTAAATACGTTACAATGAAACAGTGCCCTACACTGAACAATGTAAAATTAAACACAGCCCGACATTAAATACGGTACAATGAAACAGTGCCCTACACTGAACAAGGTAAAATTAAACAGAGCCCGACATTAAATACGGTACAATGAAACAGTGCCCTACACTGAACAAGGTAAAATTAAACAGAGCCCGACATTAAATACAGTACAATGAAACAGTGCCCTACAGTGAACAATGTACAATTAAACACAGCCCGACATTAAATACGGTACAATGAAACAGTGCCCCACAGTGAACAATGTACAATTAAACACAGCCCGACAGTAAATACGGTACAATGAAACAGTGCCCTACACTGAACAAGGTACAATTAAACACAGCCGGACAGTAAATACGGTACAATGAAACAGTGCCCTACACTGAACAAGGTAACATTAAACAGAGCCCGACATTAAATACGGTACAATGAAACAGTGCCCTACACTGAACAAGGTAAAATTAAACAGAGCCCGACATTAAATACGGTACAATGAAACAGTGCCCTACAAGCAACAAGGTAAAATTAAACAGAGCCCGACATTAAAGACAGTACAATGAAACAGTGCCCTACACTGAATAATGTAAAATTAAACAGAGCCCGACATTAAATACGGTACAATGAAACAGTGACCTACAGTGAATAATGTAAACTTAAACACAGCCCGGCATTAAATACAGGACAATGAAACAGTGACCTACAGTAAACAAGGCAAAATTAAACAGAGCCCGATATTAAAGACAGTACAATGAAACAGTGCCCTACACTGAATAATGTAAAATTAAACAGAGCCCGACATTAAATACGGGACAATGAAACAGTGCCCAACAGTGAACAAGGTAAAATTAAACAGAGCCCAACATTAAATACAGCACAATGAAACAGTGCCCTACAGTGAACAAGGTAAAATTAAACAGAGCCCAACATTAAATACGGTACAATGAAACAATGCCCTGCAGTGAACAATGTAAAGTTAAACACAGCCCGACATTAAATACGGTACAATGAATCAGTGCCCTACCAGCAACAATGTAAAATTAAACAGAGCCCGACATTAAATACGGTAATATGAAACAGTGCCCTACACTGAACAAGGTAAAATTAAACACAGCCCGACATTAAATACGGTAAAATGAAACAGTGCCCTACACTGAAAAAGGTAAAATTAAACAGAGCCCGACATTAAATACGGTACAATGAAACAGTGCCCTACACTGAACAAGGTAAAATTAAACAGAGCCCGACATTAAATACAGTACAATGAAACAGTGCCCTCCACTGAACAATGTAAATTTAAACACAGCCCGACATTAAATACGGTACAATGAATCAGTGCCCTACACTGAACAATGTAAAATTAAACACAGCCCGGCATTAAATACAGTACAATGAAACAGTGACCTACAGTAAACAAGGCAAAATTATACAGAGCCCGACATTAAAGACAGTACAATGAAACAGTGCCCTACACTGAATAATGTAAAATTAAACAGAGCCCGACATTAAATACGGGACAATGAAACAGTGCCCAACACTGAACAAGGTAAAATTAAACACAGCCCGACATTAAATACGGTACAATGAATCAGTGCCCTACACTGAACAATGTAAAATTAAACACAGCCCGGCATTAAATACAGTACAATGAAACAGTGACCTACAGTAAACAAGGCAAAATTAAACAGAGCCCGACATTAAAGACTGTACAATGAAACAGGGCCCTACACTGAATAATGTAAAATTAAACAGAGCCCGACATTAAATACGGGACAATGAAACATTGCCCGACAGTGAACAAGGTAAAATTAAACAGAGCCCAACATTAAATACAGCACAATGAAACAATGCCCTACAGTGAACAATGTAAAGTTAAACACAGCCCGACATTAAATACGGTAAAATGAAACAGTGCCCTACACTGAACAAGGTAAAATTAAACAGAGCCCGACTTTAAATACGGTACAATGAAACAGTGCCCTACACTGAACAATGTAAAATTAAACATAGCCCGACATTAAATACGGTACAATGAAACAGTGCCCTACAGTGAACAATGTAAAATTAAACAGAGAACGACATTAAATACAGTACAATGTAACAGTGCCCTACACTGAGCAAGGTAAAATTAAACACAGCCCGACATTAAATACAGTACAATGAAACAGTGACCTACAGTGAACAATGTAAAATTCAACATAGCCCGACATTAAATACGGTACAATGAAACAGTGCCCTACAGTGAACAATGTAAAATTAAACAGAGCACGACAATAAATACAGTACAATGTAACAGTGCCCTCCACTGAGCAAGGTAAAATTAAACACAGCCCGACATTAAATACGGTACAATGAAACAGTGCCCTACAGTGAACAATGTACAATTAAACACAGCCCAACATTAAATACGGTACAATGAAACAGTGCCCTACAGTGAACAAGGTAAAATTAAACACAGCCCGACATTAAATACGTTACAATGAAACAGTGCACTACACTGAACAATGTAAAATTAAACACAGCCCGACATTAAATACAGTACAGTGAAACAGTGCCCTACACTGAACAATGTAAACTTAAACACAGCCCGACATTAAATACGGTGCAATGAAACAGTGACCTACAGTGAACAAGGTAAAATTAAACAGAGCCCAACATTAAATACAGTACAATGAAACAGTGCACTACACTGAACAATGTAAAATTAAACACAGCCCGACATTAAATACGGTGCAATGAAACAGTGACCTACAGTGAACAAGGTAAAATTAAACAGAGCCCGACACTAAATACGGTACAATGAAACAGTGCCCTACAGGCAACAAGGTAAAATTAAACAGAGCCCGACATTAAAGACAGTACAATGAAACAGTGCCCTACACTGAATAATGTAAAATTAAACAGAGCCCGACATTAAATACGGTGCAATGAAACAGTGACCTACAGTGAACAAGGTAAAATTAAACACAGCCCGACATTAAATACGTTACAATGAAACAGTGCACTACACTGAACAATGTAAAATTAAACACAGCCCGACATTAAATACAGTACAGTGAAACAGTGCCCTACACTGAACAATGTAAACTTAAACACAGCCCGACATTAAATAAGGTGCAATGAAACAGTGACCTACAGTGAACAAGGTAAAATTAAACAGAGCCCAACATTAAATACAGTACAATGAAACAGTGCACTACACTGAACAATGTAAAATTAAACACAGCCCGACATTAAATACGGTGCAATGAAACAGTGACCTACAGTGAACAAGGTAAAATTAAACAGAGCCCGACATTAAATACGGTACAATGAAACAGTGCCCTACACTGAACAAGGTAAAATTAAACAGAGCCCGACATTAAATACAGTACAATGAAACAGTGCCCTCCACTGAACAATGTAAATTTAAACACAGCCCGACATTAAGTACGGTACAATGAATCAGTGCCCTGCACTGAACAATGTAAAATTAAACACAGCCCGGCATTAAATACGGTAAAATGAAACAGTGCCCTACACTGAACAAGGTAAAATTAAACACAGCCCGACATTAAATACAGTACAATGAAACAGTGCCCTAGACTGAACAAGGTAAAATTAAACAGAGCCCGACATTAAATACGGTACAATGAAACAGTGCCCTACACTGAACAATGTAAAATTAAACATAGCCCGACATTAAATACGGTACAATGAAACAGTGCCCTACAGTGAACAATGTAAAATTAAACAGAGAACGACATTAAATACAGTACAATGTAACAGTGCCCTACACTGAGCAAGGTAAAATTAAACACAGCCCGACATTAAATACAGTACAATGAAACAGTGACCTACAGTGAACAATGTAAAATTAAACATAGCCCGACATTAAATACGGTACAATGAAACAGTGCCCTACTGTGAACAATGTAAAATTAAACAGAGCACGACATTAAATACAGTACAATGTAACAGTGCCCTCCACTGAGCAAGGTAAAATTAAACACAGCCCGACATTAAATACGGTACAATGAAACAGTGCCCTACAGTGAACAATGTACAATTAAACACAGCCCAACATTAAATACGGTACAATGAAACAGTGCCCTACAGTGAACAAGGTAAAATTAAACACAGCCCGACATTAAATACGTTACAATGAAACAGTGCACTACACTGAACAATGTAAAATTAAACACAGCCCGACATTAAATACAGTACAGTGAAACAGTGCCCTACACTGAACAATGTAAACTTAAACACAGCCCGACATTAAATACGGTGCAATGAAACAGTGACCTACAGTGAACAAGGTAAAATTAAACAGAGCCCAACATTAAATACAGTACAATGAAACAGTGCACTACACTGAACAATGTAAAATTAAACACAGCCCGACATTAAATACGGTGCAATGAAACAGTGACCTACAGTGAACAAGGTAAAATTAAACAGAGCCCGACACTAAATACGGTACAATGAAACAGTGCCCTACAGGCAACAAGGTAAAATTACACAGAGCCCGACATTAAAGACAGTACAATGAAACAGTGCCCTACACTGAACAATGTAAAATTAAACAGAGCCCGACATTAAATACGGTGCAATGAAACAGTGACCTACAGTGAATAATGTAAACTTAAACACAGCCCGACATTAAATACGGTAAAATGAAACAGTGCCCTACACTGAACAAGGTAAAATTAAACAGATCCCGACATTAAATACCGTACAATGAAACAGTGCCCTCCACTGAACAAGGTAAAATTAAACAGAGCCCGACATTAAATACAGTACAATGAAACAGTGACCTACAGTAAACAAGGCAAAATTAAACAGAGCCCGACATTAAATACAGTACAATGAAACAGTGCCCTACACTGAACAATGTAAACTTAAACGCAGCCCGACATTAAATACGGTACAATGAATCAGTGCCCTACACTGAACAATGTAAAATTAAACACAGCCCGGCATTAAATACAGGACAATGAAACAGTGACCTACAGTAAACAAGGCAAAATTAAACAGAGCCCGACATTAAAGACAGTACAATGAAACAGTGCCCTACACTGAATAATGTAAAATTAAACAGAGCCCGACATTAAATACGGGACAATGAAACAGTGCCCAACAGTGAACAAGGTAAAATTAAACAGAGCCCAACATTAAATACAGCACAATGAAACAATGCCCTGCAGTGAACAATGTAAAGTTAAACACAGCCCGACATTAAATACGGTACAATGAATCAGTGCCCTACCAGCAACAATGTAAAATTAAACAGAGCCCGACATTAAATACAGGACAATGAAACAGTGACCTACAGTAAACAAGGCAAAATTAAACAGAGCCCGATATTAAAGACAGTACAATGAAACAGTGCCCTACACTGAATAATGTAAAATTAAACAGAGCCCGACATTAAATACGGGACAATGAAACAGTGCCCAACAGTGAACAAGGTAAAATTAAACAGAGCCCAACATTAAATACAGCACAATGAAACAGTGCCCTACAGTGAACAATGTAAAATTAAACAGAGCCCGACATTAAATACGGTACAATGAATCAGTGCCCTACCAGCAACAATGTAAAATTAAACAGAGCCCGACATTAAAGACAGTACAATGAAACAGTGCCCTACACTGAATAATGTAAAATTAAACAGAGCCCGACATTAAATACGGTACAATGAAACAGTGACCTACAGTGAATAATGTAAACTTAAACACAGCCCGGCATTAAATACAGGACAATGAAACAGTGACCTACAGTAAACAAGGCAAAATTAAACAGAGCCCGATATTAAAGACAGTACAATGAAACAGTGCCCTACACTGAATAATGTAAAATTAAACAGAGCCCGACATTAAATACGGGACAATGAAACAGTGCCCAACAGTGAACAAGGTAAAATTAAACAGAGCCCAACATTAAATACAGCACAATGAAACAGTGCCCTACAGTGAACAAGGTAAAATTAAACAGAGCCCAACATTAAATACGGTACAATGAAACAATGCCCTGCAGTGAACAATGTAAAGTTAAACACAGCCCGACATTAAATACGGTACAATGAATCAGTGCCCTACCAGCAACAATGTAAAATTAAACAGAGCCCGACATTAAATACGGTAATATGAAACAGTGCCCTACACTGAACAAGGTAAAATTAAACACAGCCCGACATTAAATACGGTAAAATGAAACAGTGCCCTACACTGAAAAAGGTAAAATTAAACAGAGCCCGACATTAAATACGGTACAATGAAACAGTGCCCTACACTGAACAAGGTAAAATTAAACAGAGCCCGACATTAAATACAGTACAATGAAACAGTGCCCTCCACTGAACAATGTAAATTTAAACACAGCCCGACATTAAGTACGGTACAATGAATCAGTGCCCTGCACTGAACAATGTAAAATTAAACACAGCCCGGCATTAAATACAGTACAATGAAACAGTGACCTACAGTAAACAAGGCAAAATTATACAGAGGCCGACATTAAAGACAGTACAATGAAACAGTGCCCTACACTGAATAATGTAAAATTAAACAGAGCCCGACATTAAATACGGGACAATGAAACAGTGCCCAACACTGAACAAGGTAAAATTAAACACAGCCCGACATTAAATACGGTACAATGAATCAGTGCCCTACACTGAACAATGTAAAATTAAACACAGCCCGGCATTAAATACAGTACAATGAAACAGTGACCTACAGTAAACAAGGCAAAATTAAACAGAGCCCGACATTAAAGACTGTACAATGAAACAGGGCCCTACACTGAATAATGTAAAATTAAACAGAGCCCGACATTAAATACGGGACAATGAAACATTGCCCGACAGTGAACAAGGTAAAATTAAACAGAGCCCAACATTAAATACAGCACAATGAAACAATGCCCTACAGTGAACAATGTAAAGTTAAACACAGCCCGACATTAAATACGGTAAAATGAAACAGTGCCCTACACTGAACAAGGTAAAATTAAACACAGCCCGACATTAAATACAGTACAATGAAACAGTGCCCTAGACTGAACAAGGTAAAATTAAACAGAGCCCGACATTAAATACGGTACAATGAAACAGTGCCCTACACTGAACAATGTAAAATTAAACATAGCCCGACATTAAATACGGTACAATGAAACAGTGCCCTACAGTGAACAATGTAAAATTAAACAGAGCACGACATTAAATACAGTACAATGTAACAGTGCCCTCCACTGAGCAAGGTAAAATTAAAAACAGCCCGACATTAAATACGGTACAATGAAACAGTGCCCTACAGTGAACAATGTACAATTAAACACAGCCCAACATTAAATACGGTACAATGAAACAGTGCCCTACAGTGAACAAGGTAAAATTAAACACAGCCCGACATTAAATACGTTACAATGAAACAGTGCACTACACTGAACAATGTAAAATTAAACACAGCCCGACATTAAATACAGTACAGTGAAACAGTGCCCTACACTGAACAATGTAAACTTAAACACAGCAGGACATTAAATACGGTGCAATGAAACAGTGCCCTACAGTGAACAATGTAAAATTAAACACAGCCCGACATTAAATACGGTACAATGAATCAGTGCCCTACCAGCAACAATGTAAAATTAAACAGAGCTAGACATTAAATACGGTACAATGAAACAGTGCCCTACAGTGAACAACGTAAAATTAAACAGAGCCCGACATTAAATACAGTACAATGAAACAGGGCCCTAATGTGAACAATGTAAAATAAAACAGAGCCCGACATTAAATACGGTACAATGAAACAGTGCCCTACAGTGAACAATGTAAAATTAAAAAGAGCCCGACATTAAATACGGTACAATGAATCAGTGCCCTACACTGAACAATGTAAAATTAAACACAGCCCGACATTAAATACAGTAAAATGAAACAGTGCCCTACAAGCAACAAGGTAAAATTAAACAGAGCCCGACATTAAATACGGTAGAATGAAACAGTGCACTACACTGAACAATGTAAAATTAAACACAGCCCGACATTAAATACGGTGCAATGAAACAGTGACCTACAGTGAACAATGTAAACATAAACACAGCCCGACATTAAATACGGTAAAATGAAACAGTGCCCTACACTGAACAAGGTAAAATTAAACAGAGCCCGACATTAAATACGGTACAATGAAACAGTGCCCTACACTGAACAAGGTAAAATTAAACAGAGCCCGACATTAAATACAGTACAATGAAACAGTGACCTACAGTAAACAAGGCAAAATTAAACAGAGCCCGACATTAAATACAGTACAATGAAACAGTGCCCTCCACTGAACAATGTAAATTTAAACACAGCCCGACATTAAACACGGTACAATGAATCAGTGCCCAACATTGAACAAGGTAAAATTAAACACAGCCCGACATTAAATACAGTACAATGAATCAGTGCCCTACACTGAACAATGTAAACTTAAACAGAGCCCGACATTAAATACGGTACAATGAATCAGTGCCCTACACTGAACAATGTAAAATTAAACCCAGCCCGGCATTAAATACAGTGCAATGAAACAGTGACCTACAGTAAACAAGGCAAAATTAAACAGAGCCCGACATTAAAGACTGTACAATGAAACAGGGCCCTACACTGAATAATGTAAAATTAAACAGAGCCCGACATTAAATACGTTACAATGAAACAGTGCCCTACACTGAACAATGTAAAATTAAACACAGCCCGACATTAAATACGGTACAATGAAACAGTGCCCGACACTGAACAAGGTAAAATTAAACAGAGCCCGACATTAAATACGGTACAATGAAACAGTGCCCTACACTGAACAAGGTAAAATTAAACAGAGCCCGACATTAAATACGGTACAGTGAAACAGTGCCCTACACTGAACAAGGTAAAATTAAACACAGCCCGACATTAAATACGTTACAATGAAACAGTGCCCTACACGGAACAATGTAAAATTAAACACAGCCCGACATTAAATACGGTACAATGAAACAGTGCCCTACACTGAACAAGGTAAAATTAAACAGAGCCCGACATTAAATACGGTACAATGAAACAGTGCCCTACACTGAACAAGGTAAAATTAAACAGAGCCCGACATTAAATACAGTACAATGAAACAGTGCCCTACAGTGAACAATGTACAATTAAACACAGCCCGACATTTAATACGGTACAACGAAACAGTGCCCCACAGTGAACAATGTACAATTAAACACAGCCCGACATTAAATACGTTACAATGAAACAGTGCCCTACACGGAACAATGTAAAATTAAACACAGCCCGACATTAAATACGGTACAATGAAACAGTGCCCTACACTGACCAAGGTAAAATTAAACAGAGCCCGACATTAAATACGGTACAATGAAACAGTGCCCTACACTGAACAAGGTAAAATTAAACAGAGCCCGACATTAAATACAGTACAATGATCAGTGCCCTACAGTGAACAATGTACAATTAAACACAGCCCGACATTAAATACAGTACAATAAAACAGTGCCCTACACTGAACAATGCAAAATTAAACAGAGCCCGACATTAAAGACAGTACAATGAAACAGTGCCCTACACTGAATAATGTAAAATTAAACAGAGCCCGACATTAAATACGGGACAATGAAACAGTGCCCAACAGTGAACAATGTAAAATTAAACAGAGCCCGACATTAAATACGGTACAATGAAACAGTGCCCTACACTGACCAAGGTAAAATTAAACAGAGCCCGACATTAAATACGGTACAATGAAACAGTGCCCTACACTGAACAATGTAAACTTAAACACAGCCCGACATTAAATACGGTACAATGAATCAGTGCCCTACACTGAACAATGCAAAATTAAACACAGCCCGGCATTAAATACAGTCCAATGAAACAATGACCTACAGTAAACAAGGCAAAATTAAACAGAGCCCGACATTAAAGACAGTACAATGAAACAGTGCCCTACACTGAATAATGTAAAATTAAACAGAGCCCGACATTAAATACGGGACAATGAAACAGTGCCCAACAGTGAACAATGTAAAATTAAACAGAGCCCAACATTAAATACAGCACAATGAAACAATGCCCTACAGTGAACAATGTAAAGTTAAACACAGCCCGACATTAAATACGGTAAAATGAAACACTGCCCTACACTAAACAAGGTAAAATTAAACAGAGCCCGACATTAAATACGGGACAACGAAACAGTGCCCGACAGTGAACAAGGTAAAATTAGACAGAGCCCAACATTAAATACGGTACAATGAAACAGTGCCCTACAGTGAACAATGTAAAATTAAACAGAGCACGACATTAAATACAGTACAATGAAACAGTGCCCTACAGTGAACAATGTACAATTAAACACAGCCCGACATTAAATACGGTACAATGAAACAGTGCCCTTCACTGAACAAGGTAAAATTAAACACAGCCCGACATTAAATACGGTACAATGAATCAGTGCCCTACACTGAACAATGTAAA
Organism: Scyliorhinus torazame; assembly: GCF_047496885.1. NCBI lineage: Eukaryota > Metazoa > Chordata > Chondrichthyes > Carcharhiniformes > Scyliorhinidae > Scyliorhinus > Scyliorhinus torazame. The sequence continues at coordinate 90,260 of NW_027308239.1, forward strand.
ATTAAACAGAGCCCGACATTAAAGACTGTACAATGAAACAGTGCCCTACACTGAATAATGTAAAATTAAACAGAGCCCGACATTAAATACGGGACAATGAAAGAGTGCCCTACAGTGAACAAGGTAAAATTAAACAGAGCACGACATTCAATACAGTACAATGTAACAGTGCCCTCCACTGAGCAAGGTAAAATTAAACACAGCACGACATTAAATACAGTACAATGAAACAGTGACCTACAGTGAACAATGTAAAATTAAACATAGCCCGACATTAAATACGGTACAATGAAACAGTGCCCTACAGTGAACAATGTAAAATTAAACAGAGCACGACATTAAATACAGTACAATGTAACAGTGTCCTCCACTGAGCAAGGTAAAATTAAACACAGCCCGACATTAAATACGGTACAATGAAACAGTGCCCGACAGTGAACAATGTACAATTAAACACAGCCCAACATTAAATACGGTACAATGAAACAGTGCCCTACCGTGAATAATGTACAATTAAACACAGCCCGACATTAAATACGGTACAATGAAACAGTGCCCTACAGTGAACAGTGTACAATTAAACACAGCCCGACAGTAAATACGGTACAATAAAACAGTGCCCTACACTGAACAAGGTAAAATTAAACAGAGCCCGACATTAAATACGGTACAATGAAACAGTGCCCTACACTGAACAAGGTAAAATTAAACAGAGCTCGACATTAAATACGGTACAATGAAACAGTGCCCTACAGTGAACAATGTAAAATTAAACACAGCCCGACATTAAATACGGTACAATGAATCAGTGCCCTACCAGCAACAATGTAAAATTAAACAGAGCTAGACATTAAATACGGTACAATGAAACAGTGCCCTACAGTGAACAACGTAAAATTAAACAGAGCCCGACATTAAATACAGTACAATGAAACAGGGCCCTAATGTGAACAATGTAAAATAAAACAGAGCCCGACATTAAATACGGTACAATGAAACAGTGCCCTACAGTGAACAATGTAAAATTAAAAAGAGCCCGACATTAAATACGGTACAATGAATCAGTGCCCTACACTGAACAATGTAAAATTAAACACAGCCCGACATTAAATCCAGTAAAATGAAACAGTGCCCTACAAGCAACAAGGTAAAATTAAACAGAGCCCGACATTAAATACGGTAGAATGAAACAGTGCACTACACTGAACAATGTAAAATTAAACACAGCCCGACATTAAATACGGTGCAATGAAACAGTGACCTACAGTGAACAATGTAAACATAAACACAGCCCGACATTAAATACGGTAAAATGAAACAGTGCCCTACACTGAACAAGGTAAAATTAAACAGAGCCCGACATTAAATACGGTACAATGAAACAGTGCCCTACACTGAACAAGGTAAAATTAAACAGAGCCCGACATTAAATACAGTACAATGAAACAGTGACCTACAGTAAACAAGGCAAAATTAAACAGAGCCCGACATTAAATACAGTACAATGAAACAGTGCCCTCCACTGAACAATGTAAATTTAAACACAGCCCGACATTAAACACGGTACAATGAATCAGTGCCCAACATTGAACAAGGTAAAATTAAACACAGCCCGACATTAAATACAGTACAATGAATCAGTGCCCTACACTGAACAATGTAAACTTAAACAGAGCCCGACATTAAATACGGTACAATGAATCAGTGCCCTACACTGAACAATGTAAAATTAAACCCAGCCCGGCATTAAATACAGTGCAATGAAACAGTGACCTACAGTAAACAAGGCAAAATTAAACAGAGCCCGACATTAAAGACTGTACAATGAAACAGGGCCCTACACTGAATAATGTAAAATTAAACAGAGCCCGACATTAAATACGTTACAATGAAACAGTGCCCTACACTGAACAATGTAAAATTAAACACAGCCCGACATTAAATACGGTACAATGAAACAGTGCCCGACACTGAACAAGGTAAAATTAAACAGAGCCCGACATTAAATACGGTACAATGAAACAGTGCCCTACACTGAACAAGGTAAAATTAAACAGAGCCCGACATTAAATACGGTACAGTGAAACAGTGCCCTACACTGAACAAGGTAAAATTAAACACAGCCCGACATTAAATACGTTACAATGAAACAGTGCCCTACACGGAACAATGTAAAATTAAACACAGCCCGACATTAAATACGGTACAATGAAACAGTGCCCTACACTGAACAAGGTAAAATTAAACAGAGCCCGACATTAAATACGGTACAATGAAACAGTGCCCTACACTGAACAAGGTAAAATTAAACAGAGCCCGACATTAAATACAGTACAATGAAACAGTGCCCTACAGTGAACAATGTACAATTAAACACAGCCCGACATTTAATACGGTACAACGAAACAGTGCCCCACAGTGAACAATGTACAATTAAACACAGCCCGACATTAAATACGTTACAATGAAACAGTGCCCTACACTGAACAATGTAAAATTAAACACAGCCCGACATTAAATACGGTACAATGAAACAGTGCCCTACACTGAACAAGGTAAAATTAAACAGAGCCCGACATTAAATACGGTACAATTAAACAGTGCCCGACACTGAACAAGGTAAAATTAAACAGAGCCCGACATTAAATACAGTACAATGAAACAGTGCCCTACAGTGAACAATGTACAATTAAACACAGCCCGACATTAAATACGGTACAATGAAACAGTGCCCCACAGTGAACAATGTACAAATAAACACAGCCCGACAGTAAATACGGCACAATGAAACAGTGCCCTACACTGAACAAGGTACAATTAAACACAGCCCGACAGTAAATACGGTACAATGAAACAGTGCCCTACACTGAACAAGGTAACATTAAACAGAGCCCGACATTAAATACGGTACAATGAAACAGTGCCCTACACTGAACGAGGTAAAATTAAACAGAGCCCGACATTAAATACGGTACAATGAAACAGTGCCCTACAGTGAACAATGTAAAATTAAACACAGCCCGACATTAAATACGGTACAATGAAACAGTGCACTACACTGAACAATGTAAAATTAAACACAGCCCGACATTAAATACGGTGCAATGAAAAAGTGACCTACAGTGAACAAGGTAAAATTAAACAGAGCCCGACACTAAATACGGTACAATGAAACAGTGCCCTACAAGCAACAAGGTAAAATTAAACAGAGCCCGACATTAAAGACAGTACAATGAAACAGTGCCCTCCACTGAACAAGGTAAAATTAAACAGAGCCCGACATTAAATACAGTACAATGAAACAGTGACCTACAGTAAACAAGGCAAAATTAAACAGAGCCCGACATTAAATACAGTACAATGAAACAGTGCCCTACACTGAACAATGTAAACTTAAACGCAGCCCGACATTAAATACGGTACAATGAATCAGTGCCCTACACTGAACAATGTAAAATTAAACACAGCCCGGCATTAAATACAGGACAATGAAACAGTGACCTACAGTAAACAAGGCAAAATTAAACAGAGCCCGACATTAAAGACAGTACAATGAAACAGTGCCCTACACTGAACAATGTAAACTTAAACAGAGCCCGACATTAAATACGGTAATATGAAACAGTGCCTTACACTGAACAAGGTAAAATTAAACACAGCCCGACATTAAATACGGTACAATGAAACAGTGCCCTACACTGAACAATGTCAAATTAAACACCCCCGACATTAAATACGGTGCAATGAAACAGTGCCCCACAGTGAACAATGTACAATAAAACACAGGCCGACATTAAATACAGCACAATGAAACAATGCCCTACAGTGAACAATGTACAATTAAACACAGCCCAACATTAAATACGGTACAGTGAAACAGTGCCCTACACTGAACAAGGTAAAATTAAACACAGCCCGACATTAAATACGTTACAATGAAACAGTGCCCTACACTGAACAATGTAAAATTAAACACAGCCCGACATTAAATACGGTACAATGAAACAGTGCCCTACACTGAACAAGGTAAAATTAAACAGAGCCCGACATTAAATACAGTACAATGAAACAGTGCCCTACAGTGAACAATGTACAATTAAACACAGCCCGACATTAAATACGGTACAATGAAACAGTGCCCCACAGTGAACAATGTACAATTAAACACAGCCCGACATTAAATACGTTACAATGAAACAGTGCCCTACACTGAACAATGTAAAATTAAACACAGCCCGACATTAAATACGGTACAATGAAACAGTGCCCTACACTGAACAAGGTAAAATTAAACAGAGCCCGACATTAAATACGGTACAATGAAACAGTGCCCTACACTGAACAAGGTAAAATTAAACAGAGCCCGACATTAAATACAGTACAATGAAACAGTGCCCTACAGTGAACAATGTACAATTAAACACAGCCCGACATTAAATACGGTACAATGAAACAGTGCCCCACAGTGAACAATGTACAATTAAACACAGCCCGACAGTAAATACGGTACAATGAAACAGTGCCCTACACTGAACAAGGTACAATTAAACACAGCCGGACAGTAAATACGGTACAATGAAACAGTGCCCTACACTGAACAAGGTAACATTAAACAGAGCCCGACATTAAATACGGTACAATGAAACAGTGCCCTACACTGAACAAGGTAAAATTAAACAGAGCCCGACATTAAATACGGTACAATGAAACAGTGCCCTACAAGCAACAAGGTAAAATTAAACAGAGCCCGACATTAAAGACAGTACAATGAAACAGTGCCCTACACTGAATAATGTAAAATTAAACAGAGCCCGACATTAAATACGGTACAATGAAACAGTGACCTACAGTGAATAATGTAAACTTAAACACAGCCCGGCATTAAATACAGGACAATGAAACAGTGACCTACAGTAAACAAGGCAAAATTAAACAGAGCCCGATATTAAAGACAGTACAATGAAACAGTGCCCTACACTGAATAATGTAAAATTAAACAGAGCCCGACATTAAATACGGGACAATGAAACAGTGCCCAACAGTGAACAAGGTAAAATTAAACAGAGCCCAACATTAAATACAGCACAATGAAACAGTGCCCTACAGTGAACAAGGTAAAATTAAACAGAGCCCAACATTAAATACGGTACAATGAAACAATGCCCTGCAGTGAACAATGTAAAGTTAAACACAGCCCGACATTAAATACGGTACAATGAATCAGTGCCCTACCAGCAACAATGTAAAATTAAACAGAGCCCGACATTAAATACGGTAATATGAAACAGTGCCCTACACTGAACAAGGTAAAATTAAACACAGCCCGACATTAAATACGGTAAAATGAAACAGTGCCCTACACTGAAAAAGGTAAAATTAAACAGAGCCCGACATTAAATACGGTACAATGAAACAGTGCCCTACACTGAACAAGGTAAAATTAAACAGAGCCCGACATTAAATACAGTACAATGAAACAGTGCCCTCCACTGAACAATGTAAATTTAAACACAGCCCGACATTAAATACGGTACAATGAATCAGTGCCCTACACTGAACAATGTAAAATTAAACACAGCCCGGCATTAAATACAGTACAATGAAACAGTGACCTACAGTAAACAAGGCAAAATTATACAGAGCCCGACATTAAAGACAGTACAATGAAACAGTGCCCTACACTGAATAATGTAAAATTAAACAGAGCCCGACATTAAATACGGGACAATGAAACAGTGCCCAACACTGAACAAGGTAAAATTAAACACAGCCCGACATTAAATACGGTACAATGAATCAGTGCCCTACACTGAACAATGTAAAATTAAACACAGCCCGGCATTAAATACAGTACAATGAAACAGTGACCTACAGTAAACAAGGCAAAATTAAACAGAGCCCGACATTAAAGACTGTACAATGAAACAGGGCCCTACACTGAATAATGTAAAATTAAACAGAGCCCGACATTAAATACGGGACAATGAAACATTGCCCGACAGTGAACAAGGTAAAATTAAACAGAGCCCAACATTAAATACAGCACAATGAAACAATGCCCTACAGTGAACAATGTAAAGTTAAACACAGCCCGACATTAAATACGGTAAAATGAAACAGTGCCCTACACTGAACAAGGTAAAATTAAACACAGCCCGACATTAAATACAGTACAATGAAACAGTGCCCTAGACTGAACAAGGTAAAATTAAACAGAGCCCGACTTTAAATACGGTACAATGAAACAGTGCCCTACACTGAACAATGTAAAATTAAACATAGCCCGACATTAAATACGGTACAATGAAACAGTGCCCTACAGTGAACAATGTAAAATTAAACAGAGAACGACATTAAATACAGTACAATGTAACAGTGCCCTACACTGAGCAAGGTAAAATTAAACACAGCCCGACATTAAATACAGTACAATGAAACAGTGACCTACAGTGAACAATGTAAAATTCAACATAGCCCGACATTAAATACGGTACAATGAAACAGTGCCCTACAGTGAACAATGTAAAATTAAACAGAGCACGACAATAAATACAGTACAATGTAACAGTGCCCTCCACTGAGCAAGGTAAAATTAAACACAGCCCGACATTAAATACGGTACAATGAAACAGTGCCCTACAGTGAACAATGTACAATTAAACAGAGCCCGACATTAAATACGGTAAAATGAAACAGTGCCCTACACTGAAAAAGGTAAAATTAAACAGAGCCCGACATTAAATACGGTACAATGAAACAGTGCCCTACACTGAACAAGGTAAAATTAAACAGAGCCCGACATTAAATACAGTACAATGAAACAGTGCCCTCCACTGAACAATGTAAATTTAAACACAGCCCGACATTAAATACGGTACAATGAATCAGTGCCCTACACTGAACAATGTAAAATTAAACACAGCCCGGCATTAAATACAGTACAATGAAACAGTGACCTACAGTAAACAAGGCAAAATTATACAGAGCCCGACATTAAAGACAGTACAATGAAACAGTGCCCTACACTGAATAATGTAAAATTAAACAGAGCCCGACATTAAATACGGGACAATGAAACAGTGCCCAACACTGAACAAGGTAAAATTAAACACAGCCCGACATTAAATACGGTACAATGAATCAGTGCCCTACACTGAACAATGTAAAATTAAACACAGCCCGGCATTAAATACAGTACAATGAAACAGTGACCTACAGTAAACAAGGCAAAATTAAACAGAGCCCGACATTAAAGACTGTACAATGAAACAGGGCCCTACACTGAATAATGTAAAATTAAACAGAGCCCGACATTAAATACGGGACAATGAAACATTGCCCGACAGTGAACAAGGTAAAATTAAACAGAGCCCAACATTAAATACAGCACAATGAAACAATGCCCTACAGTGAACAATGTAAAGTTAAACACAGCCCGACATTAAATACGGTAAAATGAAACAGTGCCCTACACTGAACAAGGTAAAATTAAACACAGCCCGACATTAAATACAGTACAATGAAACAGTGCCCTAGACTGAACAAGGTAAAATTAAACAGAGCCCGACTTTAAATACGGTACAATGAAACAGTGCCCTACACTGAACAATGTAAAATTAAACATAGCCCGACATTAAATACGGTACAATGAAACAGTGCCCTACAGTGAACAATGTAAAATTAAACAGAGAACGACATTAAATACAGTACAATGTAACAGTGCCCTACACTGAGCAAGGTAAAATTAAACACAGCCCGACATTAAATACAGTACAATGAAACAGTGACCTACAGTGAACAATGTAAAATTCAACATAGCCCGACATTAAATACGGTACAATGAAACAGTGCCCTACAGTGAACAATGTAAAATTAAACAGAGCACGACAATAAATACAGTACAATGTAACAGTGCCCTCCACTGAGCAAGGTAAAATTAAACACAGCCCGACATTAAATACGGTACAATGAAACAGTGCCCTACAGTGAACAATGTACAATTAAACAGAGCCCAACATTAAATACGGTACAATGAAACAGTGCCCTACAGTGAACAAGGTAAAATTAAACACAGCCCGACATTAAATACGTTACAATGAAACAGTGCACTACACTGAACAATGTAAAATTAAACACAGCCCGACATTAAATACAGTACAGTGAAACAGTGCCCTACACTGAACAATGTAAACTTAAACACAGCCCGACATTAAATACGGTGCAATGAAACAGTGACCTACAGTGAACAAGGTAAAATTAAACAGAGCCCAACATTAAATACAGTACAATGAAACAGTGCACTACACTGAACAATGTAAAATTAAACACAGCCCGACATTAAATACGGTGCAATGAAACAGTGACCTACAGTGAACAAGGTAAAATTAAACAGAGCCCGACACTAAATACGGTACAATGAAACAGTGCCCTACAGGCAACAAGGTAAAATTAAACAGAGCCCGACATTAAAGACAGTACAATGAAACAGTGCCCTACACTGAATAATGTAAAATTAAACAGAGCCCGACATTAAATACGGTGCAATGAAACAGTGACCTACAGTGAACAAGGTAAAATTAAACACAGCCCGACATTAAATACGTTACAATGAAACAGTGCACTACACTGAACAATGTAAAATTAAACACAGCCCGACATTAAATACAGTACAGTGAAACAGTGCCCTACACTGAACAATGTAAACTTAAACACAGCCCGACATTAAATACGGTGCAATGAAACAGTGACCTACAGTGAACAAGGTAAAATTAAACAGAGCCCAACATTAAATACAGTACAATGAAACAGTGCACTACACTGAACAATGTAAAATTAAACACAGCCCGACATTAAATACGGTGCAATGAAACAGTGACCTACAGTGAACAAGGTAAAATTAAACAGAGCCCGACATTAAATACGGTACAATGAAACAGTGCCCTACACTGAACAAGGTAAAATTAAACAGAGCCCGACATTAAATACAGTACAATGAAACAGTGCCCTCCACTGAACAATGTAAATTTAAACACAGCCCGACATTAAGTACGGTACAATGAATCAGTGCCCTGCACTGAACAATGTAAAATTAAACACAGCCCGGCATTAAATACAGTACAATGAAACAGTGACCTACAGTAAACAAGGCAAAATTATACAGAGCCCGACATTAAAGACAGTACAATGAAACAGTGCCCTACACTGAATAATGTAAAATTAAACAGAGCGCGACATTAAATACGGGACAATGAAACAGTGCCCAACACTGAACAAGGTAAAATTAAACACAGCCCGACATTAAATACGGTACAATGAAACAGGGCCCTACACTGAATAATGTAAAATTAAACAGAGCCCGACATTAAATACGGGACAATGAAACATTGCCCGACAGTGAACAAGGTAAAATTAAACAGAGCCCAACATTAAATACAGGACAATGAAACAATGCCCTACAGTGAACAATGTAAAGTTAAACACAGCCCGACATTAAATACGGTAAAATGAAACAGTGCCCTACACTGAACAAGGTAAAATTAAACACAGCCCGACATTAAATACAGTACAATGAAACAGTGCCCTAGACTGAACAAGGTAAAATTAAACAGAGCCCGACATTAAATACGGTACAATGAAACAGTGCCCTACACTGAACAATGTAAAATTAAACATAGCCCGACATTAAATACGGTACAATGAAACAGTGCCCTACAGTGAACAATGTAAAATTAAACAGAGAACGACATTAAATACAGTACAATGTAACAGTGCCCTACACTGAGCAAGGTAAAATTAAACACAGCCCGACATTAAATACAGTACAATGAAACAGTGACCTACAGTGAACAATGTAAAATTAAACATAGCCCGACATTAAATACGGTACAATGAAACAGTGCCCTACAGTGAACAATGTAAAATTAAACAGAGCACGACATTAAATACAGTACAATGTAACAGTGCCCTCCACTGAGCAAGGTAAAATTAAACACAGCCCGACATTAAATACGGTACAATGAAACAGTGCCCTACAGTGAACAATGTACAATTAAACACAGCCCAACATTAAATACGGTACAATGAAACAGTGCCCTACAGTGAACAAGGTAAAATTAAACACAGCCCGACATTAAATACGTTACAATGAAACAGTGCACTACACTGAACAATGTAAAATTAAACACAGCCCGACATTAAATACAGTACAGTGAAACAGTGCCCTACACTGAACAATGTAAACTTAAACACAGCCCGACATTAAATACGGTGCAATGAAACAGTGACCTACAGTGAACAAGGTAAAATTAAACAGAGCCCAACATTAAATACAGTACAATGAAACAGTGCACTACACTGAACAATGTAAAATTAAACACAGCCCGACATTAAATACGGTGCAATGAAACAGTGACCTACAGTGAACAAGGTAAAATTAAACAGAGCCCGACACTAAATACGGTACAATGAAACAGTGCCCTACAGGCAACAAGGTAAAATTACACAGAGCCCGACATTAAAGACAGTACAATGAAACAGTGCCCTACACTGAACAATGTAAAATTAAACAGAGCCCGACATTAAATACGGTGCAATGAAACAGTGACCTACAGTGAATAATGTAAACTTAAACACAGCCCGACATTAAATACGGTAAAATGAAACAGTGCCCTACACTGAACAAGGTAAAATTAAACAGATCCCGACATTAAATACCGTACAATGAAACAGTGCCCTCCACTGAACAAGGTAAAATTAAACAGAGCCCGACATTAAATACAGTACAATGAAACAGTGACCTACAGTAAACAAGGCAAAATTAAACAGAGCCCGACATTAAATACAGTACAATGAAACAGTGCCCTACACTGAACAATGTAAACTTAAACGCAGCCCGACATTAAATACGGTACAATGAATCAGTGCCCTACACTGAACAATGTAAAATTAAACACAGCCCGGCATTAAATACAGGACAATGAAACAGTGACCTACAGTAAACAAGGCAAAATTAAACAGAGCCCGACATTAAAGACAGTACAATGAAACAGTGCCCTACACTGAATAATGTAAAATTAAACAGAGCCCGACATTAAATACGGGACAATGAAACAGTGCCCAACAGTGAACAAGGTAAAATTAAACAGAGCCCAACATTAAATACAGCACAATGAAACAATGCCCTGCAGTGAACAATGTAAAGTTAAACACAGCCCGACATTAAATACGGTACAATGAATCAGTGCCCTACCAGCAACAATGTAAAATTAAACAGAGCCCGACATTAAATACAGGACAATGAAACAGTGACCTACAGTAAACAAGGCAAAATTAAACAGAGCCCGATATTAAAGACAGTACAATGAAACAGTGCCCTACACTGAATAATGTAAAATTAAACAGAGCCCGACATTAAATACGGGACAATGAAACAGTGCCCAACAGTGAACAAGGTAAAATTAAACAGAGCCCAACATTAAATACAGCACAATGAAACAGTGCCCTACAGTGAACAATGTAAAATTAAACAGAGCCCGACATTAAATACGGTACAATGAATCAGTGCCCTACCAGCAACAATGTAAAATTAAACAGAGCCCGACATTAAAGACAGTACAATGAAACAGTGCCCTACACTGAATAATGTAAAATTAAACAGAGCCCGACATTAAATACGGTACAATGAAACAGTGACCTACAGTGAATAATGTAAACTTAAACACAGCCCGGCATTAAATACAGGACAATGAAACAGTGACCTACAGTAAACAAGGCAAAATTAAACAGAGCCCGATATTAAAGACAGTACAATGAAACAGTGCCCTACACTGAATAATGTAAAATTAAACAGAGCCCGACATTAAATACGGGACAATGAAACAGTGCCCAACAGTGAACAAGGTAAAATTAAACAGAGCCCAACATTAAATACAGCACAATGAAACAGTGCCCTACAGTGAACAAGGTAAAATTAAACAGAGCCCAACATTAAATACGGTACAATGAAACAATGCCCTGCAGTGAACAATGTAAAGTTAAACACAGCCCGACATTAAATACGGTACAATGAATCAGTGCCCTACCAGCAACAATGTAAAATTAAACAGAGCCCGACATTAAATACGGTAATATGAAACAGTGCCCTACACTGAACAAGGTAAAATTAAACACAGCCCGACATTAAATACGGTAAAATGAAACAGTGCCCTACACTGAAAAAGGTAAAATTAAACAGAGCCCGACATTAAATACGGTACAATGAAACAGTGCCCTACACTGAACAAGGTAAAATTAAACAGAGCCCGACATTAAATACAGTACAATGAAACAGTGCCCTCCACTGAACAATGTAAATTTAAACACAGCCCGACATTAAGTACGGTACAATGAATCAGTGCCCTGCACTGAACAATGTAAAATTAAACACAGCCCGGCATTAAATACAGTACAATGAAACAGTGACCTACAGTAAACAAGGCAAAATTATACAGAGGCCGACATTAAAGACAGTACAATGAAACAGTGCCCTACACTGAATAATGTAAAATTAAACAGAGCCCGACATTAAATACGGGACAATGAAACAGTGCCCAACACTGAACAAGGTAAAATTAAACACAGCCCGACATTAAATACGGTACAATGAATCAGTGCCCTACACTGAACAATGTAAAATTAAACACAGCCCGGCATTAAATACAGTACAATGAAACAGTGACCTACAGTAAACAAGGCAAAATTAAACAGAGCCCGACATTAAAGACTGTACAATGAAACAGGGCCCTACACTGAATAATGTAAAATTAAACAGAGCCCGACATTAAATACGGGACAATGAAACATTGCCCGACAGTGAACAAGGTAAAATTAAACAGAGCCCAACATTAAATACAGCACAATGAAACAATGCCCTACAGTGAACAATGTAAAGTTAAACACAGCCCGACATTAAATACGGTAAAATGAAACAGTGCCCTACACTGAACAAGGTAAAATTAAACACAGCCCGACATTAAATACAGTACAATGAAACAGTGCCCTAGACTGAACAAGGTAAAATTAAACAGAGCCCGACATTAAATACGGTACAATGAAACAGTGCCCTACACTGAACAATGTAAAATTAAACATAGCCCGACATTAAATACGGTACAATGAAACAGTGCCCTACAGTGAACAATGTAAAATTAAACAGAGCACGACATTAAATACAGTACAATGTAACAGTGCCCTCCACTGAGCAAGGTAAAATTAAAAACAGCCCGACATTAAATACGGTACAATGAAACAGTGCCCTACAGTGAACAATGTACAATTAAACACAGCCCAACATTAAATACGGTACAATGAAACAGTGCCCTACAGTGAACAAGGTAAAATTAAACACAGCCCGACATTAAATACGTTACAATGAAACAGTGCACTACACTGAACAATGTAAAATTAAACACAGCCCGACATTAAATACAGTACAGTGAAACAGTGCCCTACACTGAACAATGTAAACTTAAACACAGCAGGACATTAAATACGGTGCAATGAAACAGTGACCTACAGTGAACAAGGTAAAATTAAACAGAGCCCAACATTAAATACAGTACAATGAAACAGTGCACTACACTGAACAATGTAAAATTAAACACAGCCCGACATTAAATACGGTGCAATGAAACAGTGACCTACAGTGAACAAGGTAAAATTAAACAGAGCCCGACACTAAATACGGTACAATGAAACAGTGCCCTACAGGCAACAAGGTAAAATTAAACAGAGCCCGACATTAAAGACAGTACAATGAAACAGTGCCCTACACTGAATAATGTAAAATTAAACAGAGCCCGACATTAAATACGGTGCAATGAAACAGTGACCTACAGTGAATAATGTAAACTTAAACACAGCCCGACATTAAATACGGTAAAATGAAACAGTGCCCTACACTGAACAAGGTAAAATTAAACAGATCCCGACATTAAATACCGTACAATGAAACAGTGCCCTCCACTGAACAAGGTAAAATTAAACAGAGCCCGACATTAAATACAGTACAATGAAACAGTGACCTACAGTAAACAAGGCAAAATTAAACAGAGCCCGACATTAAATACAGTACAATGAAACAGTGCCCTACACTGAACAATGTAAACTTAAACGCAGCCCGACATTAAATACGGTACAATGAATCAGTGCCCTACACTGAACAATGTAAAATTAAACACAGCCCGGCATTAAATACAGGACAATGAAACAGTGACCTACAGTAAACAAGGCAAAATTAAACAGAGCCCGACATTAAAGACAGTACAATGAAACAGTGCCCTACACTGAATAATGTAAAATTAAACAGAGCCCGACATTAAATACGGGACAATGAAACAGTGCCCAACAGTGAACAAGGTAAAATTAAACAGAGCCCAACATTAAATACAGCACAATGAAACAATGCCCTGCAGTGAACAATGTAAAGTTAAACACAGCCCGACATTAAATACGGTACAATGAATCAGTGCCCTACCAGCAACAATGTAAAATTAAACAGAGCCCGACATTAAATACGGTAATATGAAACAGTGCCCTACACTGAACAAGGTAAAATTAAACACAGCCCGACATTAAATACGGTACAATGAAACAGTGCCCTACACTGAACAATGTAAAATTAAACACCCCCGACATTAAATACGGTGCAATGAAACAGTGCCCGACAGTGAAGAATGTAAAATTAAACAGAGCCCGACATTAAATACGGTACAATGAAACAGTGCCCGACACTGAACAAGGTAAAATTAAACAGAGCCCGACATTAAATACGGTACAATGAAACAGTGACCTACAGTGAATAATGTAAACTTAAACACAGCCCGGAATTAAATACAGGACAATGAAACAGTGACCTACAGTAAACAAGGCAAAATTAAACAGAGCCCGATATTAAAGACAGTACAATGAAACAGTGCCCTCCACTGAACAATGTAAATTTAAACACAGCCCGACATTATATACGGTACAATGAATCAGTGCCCTACACTGAACAATGTAAAATTAAACACAGCCCGGCATTAAATACAGTACAATGAAACAGTGACCTACAGTAAACAAGGCAAAATTATACAGAGCCCGACATTAAAGACAGTACAATGAAACAGTGCCCTACACTGAATAATGTAAAATTAAACAGAGACCGACATTAAATACGGGACAATGAAACAGTGCCCAACACTGAACAAGGTAAAATTAAACACAGCCCGACATTAAATACGGTACAATGAATCGGTGCCCTACACTGAACAATGTAAAATTAAACACAGCCCGGCATTAAATACAGTACAATGAAACAGTGACCTACAGTAAACAAGGCAAAATTAAACAGAGCCCGACATTAAAGACTGTACAATGAAACAGGGCCCTACACTGAATAATGTAAAATTAAACAGAGCCCGACATTAAATACGGGACAATGAAACATTGCCCGACAGTGAACAAGGTAAAATTAAACAGAGCCCAACATTAAATACAGCACAATGAAACAATGCCCTACAGTGAACAATGTAAAGTTAAACACAGCCCGACATTAAATACGGTAAAATGAAACAGTGCCCTACACTGAACAAGGTAAAATTAAACACAGCCCGACATTAAATACAGTACAATGAAACAGTGCCCTAGACTGAACAAGGTAAAATTAAATAGAGCCCGACATTAAATACGGTACAATAAAACAGTGCCCTACACTGAACAATGTAAAATTAAACATAGCCCGACATTAAATACGGTACAATGAAACAGTGCCCTACAGTGAACAATGTAAAATTAAACAGAGAACGACATTAAATACAGTACAATGTAACAGTGCCCTACACTGAGCAAGGTAAAATTAAACACAGCCCGACATTAAATACAGTACAATGAAACAGTGACCTACAGTGAACAATGTAAAATTAAACATAGCCCGACATTAAATACGGTACAATGAAACAGTGCCCTACAGTGAACAATGTAAAATTAAACAGGGCACGACATTAAATACAGTACAATGTAACAGTGCCCTCCACTGAGCAAGGTAAAATTAAACACAGCCCGACATTAAATACGGTACAATGAAACAGTGCCCTACAGTGAACAATGTACAATTAAACACAGCCCAACATTAAATACGGTACAATGAAACAGTGCCCTACAGTGAACAAGGTAAAATTAAACACAGCCCGACATTAAATACGTTACAATGAAACAGTGCACTACACTGAACAATGTAAAATTAAACACAGCCCGACATTAAATACAGTAGAGTGAAACAGTGCCCTACACTGAACAATGTAAACGTAAACACAGCCCGACATTAAATACGGTGCAATGAAACAGTGACCTACAGTGAACAAGGTAAAATTAAACAGAGCCCAACATTAAATACAGTACAATGAAACAGTGCACTACACTGAACAATGTAAAATTAAACACAGCCCGACATTAAATACGGTGCAATGAAACAGTGACCTACAGTGAACAAGGTAAAATTAAACAGAGCCCGACACTAAATACGGTACAATGAAACAGTGCCCTACAAGCAACAAGGTAAAATTAAACAGAGCCCGACATTAAAGACAGTACAATGAAACAGTGCCCTACACTGAATAATGTAAAATTAAACAGAGCCCGACATTAAATACGGTGCAATGAAACAGTGACCTACAGTGAATAATGTAAACTTAAACACAGCCCGACATTAAATACGGTAAAATGAAACAGTGCCCTACACTGAACAAGGTAAAATTAAACAGATCCCGACATTAAATACCGTACAATGAAACAGTGCCCTCCACTGAACAAGGTAAAATTAAACAGAGCCCGACATTAAATACAGTACAATGAAACAGTGACCTACAGTAAACAAGGCAAAATTAAACAGAGCCCGACATTAAATACAGTACAATGAAACAGTGCCCTACACTGAACAATGTAAACTTAAACGCAGCCCGACATTAAATACGGTACAATGAATCAGTGCCCTACACTGAACAATGTAAAATTAAACACAGCCCGGCATTAAATACAGGACAATGAAACAGTGACCTACAGTAAACAAGGCAAAATTAAACAGAGCCCGACATTAAAGACAGTACAATGAAACAGTGCCCTACACTGAATAATGTAAAATTAAACAGAGCCCGACATTAAATACGGGACAATGAAACAGTGCCCAACAGTGAACAAGGTAAAATTAAACAGAGCCCAACATTAAATACAGCATAATGAAACAATGCCCTGCAGTGAACAATGTAAAGTTAAACACAGCCCGACATTAAATACGGTACAATGAATCAGTGCCCTACCAGCAACAATGTAAAATTAAACAGAGCCCGACATTAAATACGGTAATATGAAACAGTGCCCTACACTGAACAAGGTAAAATTAAACACAGCCCGACATTAAATACGGTACAATGAAACAGTGCCCTACACTGAACAATGTAAAATTAAACACCCCCGACATTAAATACGGTGCAATGAAACAGTGCCCGACAGTGAAGAATGTAAAATTAAACAGAGCCCGACATTAAATACGGTACAATGAAACAGTGCCCTACACTGAACAAGGTAAAATTAAACAGAGCCCGACATTAAATACGGTACAATGAAACAGTGCCCTACAGTGAACAATGTAAAATTAAACACAGCCCGACATTAAATACGGTGCAATGAAACAGTGCCCTACACTGAACAAGGTAAAATTAAACAGAGCCCGACATTAAATACGGTACAATGAAACAGTGCACTACACTGAACAAGGTAAAATTAAACAGAGCCCGACACTAAATACGGTACAATGAAACAGTGCCCTACAAGCAACAAGGTAAAATTAAACAGAGCCCGACATTAAAGACAGTACAATGAAACAGTGCCCTACACTGAATAATGTAAAATTAAACAGAGCCCGACATTAAATACGGTGCAATGAAACAGTGACCTATAGTGAATAATGTAAAATTAAACATAGCCCGACATTAAATACGGTACAATGAAACAGTGCCCTACACTGAACAAGGTAAAATTAAACAGAGTCCGACATTAAATACAGTACAATGAAACAGTGACCTACAGTAAACAAGGCAAAATTAAACAGAGCCCGACATTAAATACAGTACAATGAAACAGTACCCTACAGTGAACAATGTAAAATTAAACAGAGCCCGACATTAAATACGGTACAATGAATCAGTGCCCTACCAGCAACAATGTAAAATTAAACAGAGCCCGACATTAAATACGGTAATATGAAACAGTGCCCTACACTGAACAAGGTAAAATTAAACACAGCCCGGCATTAAATACGGGACAATGAAACAGCGCCCTACACTGAACAATGTAAAATTAAACACCCCCGACATTAAATACGGTACAATGAAACAGTACCCTACACTGAACAAGGTAAAATTAAACAGAGCCCGACATTAAATACAGTACAATGAAACAGTGCCCTACAGTGAACAATGTACAATTAAAAACAGCCCGACATTAAATACGGTACAATGAAACAGTGCCCTACAGTGAACAATGTACAATTAAACACAGCCCGACAGTAAGTACGGTACAATGAAACAGTGCCCTACACTGAACAAGGTAAAATTAAACAGAGCCCGACATCAAATACGGTACAATGAAACAGTGCCCTACACTGAACAAGGTAAAATTAAACAGAGCCCGACATTAAATACGGTACAATGAAACAGTGCCCTACACTGAACAAGGTAAAATTAAACAGAGCCCGACATTAAATACGGTACAATGAAACAGTGCCCTACAGTGAACAATGTAAAATTAAACAGAGCCCGACATTAAATACGGTACAATGAAACAATGCCCTACAAGCAACAAGGTAAAATTATACAGAGCCCGACATTAAATACAGTACAATGAAACAGTGACCTACAGTGAACAATGTAAAATTATACATAGCCCGACATTAAATACGGTACAGTGAAACAGTGCCCTACACTGAACAATGTAAACTTAAACACAGCCCGACATTAAATACGGTACAATGAATCAGTGCCCTACACTGAACAATGTAAAATTAAACACAGCCCGGCATTAAATACAGTACAATGAAACAGTGACCTACAGTAAACAAGGCAAAATTAAACAGAGCCCGACATTAAAGACAGTACAATGAAACAGTGCCCTACACTGAATAATGTAAAATTAAACAGAGCCCGACATTAAATACGGGACAATGAAAAAGTGCCCGACAGTGAACAAGGTAAAATTAAACAGAGCCCAGCATTAAATACAGCACAATGAAACAATGCCCTACAGTGAACAATGTAAAGTTAAACACAGCCCGACATTAAATACGGTAAAATGAAACAGTGCCCTACACTGAACAAGGTAAAATTAAACAGAGCCCGACATTAAATATGGTACAATGAAACAGTGCCCTACACTGAATAAGGTAAAATTAAACAGAGCCCGACATTAAATACAGTACAATGAAACAGTGACCTACACTGAATAAGGTAAAATTAAACAGAGCCCGACATTAAATACAGTACAATGAAACAGTGACCTACAGTAAACAAGGCAAAATTAAACAGAGCCAGACATTAAATACAGTACAATGAAACAGTGCCCTACAGTGAACAATGTAACATTAAACAGAGCCCGACATTAAATACGGGACAACGAAACAGTGCCCGACAGTGAACAAGGTAAAATTAAACAGAGTCCAACATTAAATACAGCACAATGAAACAGTGCCCTACACTGAACAAGGTAAAATTAAACAGAGCCCGACATTCAATACGGTACAACGAAACAGTGCCCTACAGTGAACAATGTAAAATTAAACACAGCCCGACATTAAATACGGTACAATGAATCAGTGCCCAACCAGCAACAATGTAAAATTAAACAGAGCCCGACATTAAATACGGTACAATGAAACAGTGCCCTACAGTGAACAACGTAAAATTAAACAGAGCCCGGCATTTAATACAGTACAATGAAACAGGGCCCTAATGTCAACAATGTAAAATAAAACAGAGCCCGACATTAAATACGGTACAATGAAACAGTGCCCTACAGTGAACAATGTAAAATAAAAGACAGCCCGACATTAAATACGGTACACTGAAACAGTGACCTACAGTGAACAAGGTAAAATTAAACACAGCCCGACATTAAATACGGTACAATGAAACAGTGCCCTACCAGCAACAATGTAAAATTAAACAGAGCCCGACATTAAATACGGGACAATGAAACAGTGCCCTACAGTGAACAAAGATAAAATTAAACAGAGCCCGACATTAAATACAGTGCAATGAAACAGTGTCCTACAGTGAACAAGGTAAAATTAAACAGAGCCCGACATTAAATACAGTACAATGAAACAGTGCCCTACAAGCAATGGGGTAAAATTAAACAGAGCCCGGCATTAAATACAGCACAATGAAACAGTGCCCTACAGTGAACAATGTAAAATTAAACAGAGCCCGACATTAAATACAGTACAATGAAACAGTGCCCTACAAGCAACAAGGTAAAATTAAACAGAGCCCGACATTAAATACAGTGCAATGAAACAGTGCCCTACAGTGAACAATGTAAAATTAAACACAGCCCGACATTAAATACAGTACAATGAAACAGTGACCTACAGTGAACAAGGTAAAATTAAACAGAGCCCGACATTAAATACAGTACAATGAAACAGTGCCCTCCAAGCTACAATGTAAAATTAAACAGAGCTCGACATTAAATACGGTACAATGAAACAGTGCCCTACAAGCAACAAGGTAAAATTAAACAGCGCCCGACATTAAATACAGTACAATGAAACAGTGACCTACAGTGAACAATGTAAAATTAAACATAGCCCGACATTAAATACCGTGCAGTGAAACAGTGCCCTACACTGAACAATGTAAAATTAAACACAGCCTGACATTAAATACAGTACAATGAATCAGTGCCCTACACTGAACAATGTAAACTTAAACACAGCCCGACATTAAATACGGTACAATGAAACAGTGCCCTACAGTGAACAATGTACAATTAAACACAGCCCAACATTAAATACGGTAATATAAAACAGTGTCCTACACTGAACAAGGTAAAATTAAACAGAGCCCGACATTAAATACAGTACAATGAAACAGTGCCCTACAGTGAACAATGTACAATTAAACACAGCCCGACATTAAATACGCTACAATGAAACAGTGCCCTACAGTGAACAATGTACAATTAAACACAGCCCGACAGTAAATACGGTACAATGAATCAGTGCCCTACAGTGAACAATGTAAAATTAAACAGAGCCCGACATTAAATACGGTACAATGAAACAGTGCCCTACAGTGAACAAGGTAAAATTAAACAGAGCCCGACATTAAACACAGTACAATGAAACAGTGCCCTACAGTGAACAATGTAAAATTAAACAGAGCCCGACATTAAATACGGTACAATAAATCAGTGCCCTACACTGAACAATGTAAAATTAAACACAGCCCGAAATTACATACAGTAAAATGAAACAGTGCCCTACAGTGAACAAGGTAAAATTAAACAGAGCCGGACATTAAATACAGTACAATGAAACAGTGCCCTACAGTGAACAAGGTAAAATTAAACAGAGCCCGACATTAAACACAGTACAATGAAACAGTGCCCTACAAGCAACGAGGTAAAATTAAACAGCGCCCGACATTAAATACAGTACAATGAAACAGTGACCTACAGTGAACAATGTAAAATTAAACATAGCCCGACATTAAATACCGTGCAGTGAAACAGTGCCCTACACTGAACAATGTAAAATTAAACACAGCCCGACATTAAATACAGTACAATGAAACAGTGCCCTAATGTGAACAATGTAAAATTAAACACAGACCGACATTAAATACGGTACAATGAATCAGTGCCCTACCAGCAACAATGTAAAATTAAACAGAGCCCGACATTAAATACGGTACAATGAAACAGTGCCCTACAGTGAACAACGTAAAATTAAACAGAGCCCGACATTAAATACAGTACAATGAAACAGGGCCCTAATGTGAACAATGTAAAATAAAACAGAGCCCGACATTAAATACCGTACAATGAAACAGTGCCCTACACTGAGCAAGGTAAAATTAAACACAGCCCGACATTAAATACAGTACAATGAAACAGTGACCTACAGTGAACAATGTAAAATTAAACATAGCCCGACATTAAATACGGTACAATGAAACAGTGCCCTACAGTGAACAATGTAAAATTAAACAGAGCACGACATTAAATACGTTACAATGAAACAGTGCCCTACACTGAACAATGTAAAATTAAACACAGCCCGACATTAAATACGGTACAATGAAACAGTGCCCTACACTGAACAAGGTAAAATTAAACAGAGCCCGACATTAAATACGGTACAATGAATCAGTGCCCTACCAGCAACAATGTAAAATTAAACAGAGCACGACATTAAATACGGTACAATGAAACAGTGCCCGACAGTGAACAACGTAAAATTAAACAGAGCCCGACATTAAATACAGTACAATGAAACAGGGCCCTAATGTGAACAATGTAAAATAAAACAGAGCCCGACATTAAATACAGTACAATGAAACAGTGCCCTACAGTGAACAATGTAAAATTAAACAGAGCCCGACATTAAATACGGTACAATAAATCAGTGCCTTACACTGAACAATGTAAAATTAAACACAGCCCGAAATTAAATACAGTAAAATGAAACAGTGCCCTACAGTGAACAAGGTAAAATTAAACAGAGCCGGACATTAAATACAGTACAATGAAACAGTGCCCTTCAGTGAACAAGGTAAAATTAAACAGAGCCCGACATTAAATACAGTACAATGAAACAGTGCCCTACAAGCAACGAGGTAAAATTAAACAGAGCCCGACATTAAATACAGCACAATGAAACAGTGCCCTACAAGCAACAAGGTAAAATTAAACAGAGCCCGACATTAAATACGGTACAATGAAACAGTGCCCAACAAGCAACAAGGTAAAATTAAACAGAGCCCGACATTAAATACAGTGCAATGAAACAGTGCCCTACAGTGAACAATGTAAAATTAAACAGAGCCCGACATTAAATACAGTACAATGAAACAGTGCCCTACAAGCTACAATGTAAAATTAAACAGAGCTCGACATTAAATACGGTACAATGAAACAGTGCCCTACAAGCAAAAAGGTAAAATTAAACACAGCCCGACATTAAATACGGTGCAATGAAACAGTGACCTACAGTGAACAAGGTAAAATTAAACAGAGCCCGACATTAAATACGGTACAATGAAACAGTGCCCTACAAGCAACAGTGTACAATTAAACACAGCCCGACATTAAATACAGTACAATGAAACAGTGACCTACAGTGAACAATGTAAAATTAAATCTAGCCCGACATTAAATACGGTACAGTGAAACAGTGCCCTACACTGAACAATGTAAAATTAAACACAGCCCGACATTAAATACGGTACAATGAAACAGTGCCCGACAGTGAACAATGTACAATTAAACACAGCCCAACATTAAATACGGTACAATGAAACAGTGCCCTGCAGTGAACAATGTACAATTAAACACAGCCCAACAATAAATACGGTACAATAAAACAGTGTCCTACAGTGAACAATGTACAATTAAACACATCCCGTCATTAAATACGGTAATATGAAAGAGTGCCCTACACTGAACAAGGTAAAATTAAACACTGCCCGTCATTAAATACGGTACAATGAAACAGTGCCCTACACTGAACAATGTAAAATTAAACACAGCCCGATATTAAATGCGGTACAATGAAACAGTGCCCTCCACTGAACAAGGTAAAATTAAACAGAGCCCGACATTAAATACAGTACAATGAAACAGTGCCCTACAGTGAACAATGTACAATTAAACACAGCCCGACATTAAATACGGTACAATGAAACTGTGCCCTACAGTGAACAATGTACAATTAAACACAGCCCGACAGTAAATACGGTACAATGAAACAGTGCCCTACACTGAACAAGGTAAAATTAAACAGAGCCCGACATTAAATACGGTACAATGAAACAGTGCCCTACAGTGAACAAGGTAAAATTTAACAGAGCCCGACATTAAATACAGTACAATGAAACAGTGCCCTACAAGCAACGAGGTAAAATTAAACAGAGCCCGACATTAAATACAGCACAATGAAACCGTGCCCTACAGTGAAAAATGTAAAACTAAACAGAGCCCGATATTAAATACGGTACAATGAAACAGTGCCCTACAAGCAACAAGGTAAAATTAAACAGAGCCCGACATTAAATACAGTACAATGAAACAGTGCCCTACACTGAACAATGTAAAATTAAACACAGCCCGACATTAAATACGGTACAATGAAACAGTGACCTACAGTGAGCAAGGTAAAATTAAACAGAGCCCGACATTAAATACGGTACAATGAAACAGTGCCCTACAAGCAACAAGGTAAAATTAAACAGCGCCCGACATTCAGTACAGTACAATAAAACAGTGACCTACAGTGAACAATGTAAAATTAAACATAGCCCGACATTAAATACGGTACAGTGAAACAGTGCCCTACACTGAACAATGTAAAATTAAACACAGCCCAACATTAAATACGGTACAATGAAACAGTGCCCTACAGTGAACTATGTACAATTAAACACAGCCCAACATGAAATACGGTGCAATGAAACAGTGTCCTACAGTGAACAATGTACAATTAAACACAGCCCGACATTAAATACGGTAATATGAAACAGTGCCCTACACTGAACAAGGTGAAATTAAACACAGCCCGACATTAAATACGGTACAATGAAACAGAGCCCGACATTAAATACAGTACACTGAAACAGTGACATACAGTAAACAAGGCAAAATTAAACAGAGCCCGACATTAAATACAGTACAATGAAACAGTGCCCTACACTGAACAATGTAACATTAAACAGAGCCCGACATTAAATACAGGACAAAGAAACAGTGCCCGACAGTGAACAAGGTAAAATTAAACAGAGCCCAACATTAAATACAGCACAATGAAACAATGCCCTGCAGTGAAGAATGTAAAATTAAACACAGCCCGACATTAAATACAGTACAATGAAACAGTGACCTACAGTGAACAATGTGAAAGTAAACATAGCCCGACATTAAATACCGTGCAGTGATACAGTGCCCTACACTGAACAATGTAAAATTAAACACAGCCCGACATTAAATACAGTACAATGAATCAGTGCCCTACACTGAACAATGTAAACTTAAACACAGCCCGACATTAAATACGGTACAATGAAACAGTGCCCTACAGTGAACAATGTACAATTACACACAGCCCAACATTAAATACGGTACAATGAAACAGTGCCCTACAGTGAACAATGTACAATTAAACACAGCCCAACATTAAATACGGTAATATAAAACAGTGTCCTACACTGAACAAGGTAAAATTAAACAGAGCCCGACATTAAATACAGTACAATGAAACAGTGCCCTACAGTGAACAATGTACAATTAAACACAGCCCGACATTAAATACGGTACAATGAAACAGTGCCCTACAGTGAACAATGTACAATTAAACACAGCCCGACAGTAAATACGGTACAATGAAACAGTGCCCTACACTGAACAAGGTAAAATTAAACAGAGCCCGACATTAAATACGGTACAATGAAACAGTGCCCTAATGTGAACAATGTAAAATAAAACAGAGGCCGACATTAAATACGGTACAATGAAACAGTGCCCTACAGTGAACAATGTAAAATTAAACAGAGCCCGACATTAAATACGGTACAATGAAACAGTGCCCTACAAACAACAATGTACAATTAAACACAGCACGACATTAAATACAGTACAATGAAACAGTGACCTACAGTGAACAATGTAAAATTAAATCTAGCCCGACATTAAATACGGTACAGTGAAACAGTGCCCTACACTGAACAATGTAAAATTAAACACAGCCCGGCATTAAATACAGTACAATGAATCAGTGCCCTACACTGAACAATGTAAACTTAAACACAGCCCGACATTAAATACGGTACAATGAAACAGTGCCCGACAGTGAACAATGTACAATTAAACACAGCCCAACATTAAATACGGTACAATGAAACAGTGCCCTACAGTGAACAATGTACAATTAAACACAGCCCAACATTAAATACGGTACAATGAAACAGTGTCCTACAGTGAACAATGTACAATTAAACACACCCCGTCATTAAATACGGTAATATGAAAGAGTGCCCTACACTGAACAAGGTAAAATTAAACACAGCCCGACATTAAATACGGTACAATGAAACAGTGCCCTACACTGAACAATGTAAAATTAAACACAGCCTGATATTAAATGCGGTACAATGAAACAGTGCCCTCCACTGAACAAGGTAAAATTAAACAGAGCCCGACATTAAATACAGTACAATGAAACAGTGCCCTACAGTGAACAATGTACAATTAAACACAGCCCGACATTAAATACGGTACAATGAAACAGTGCCCTACAGTGAACAATGTACAATTAAACACAGCCCGACAGTAAATACGGTACAATGAAACAGTGCCCTACACTGAACAAGGTAAAATTAAACAGAGCCCGTCATTAAATACGGTACAATGAAACAGTGCCCTACACTGAACAAGGTAAAATTAAACAGAGCCCGACATTAAATACGGTACAATGAAACAGTGCCCTATAGTGAACAAGGTAAAATTCAACAGAGCCCGACATTAAATACAGTACAATGAAACAGTGCCCTACAAGCAATGAGGTAAAATTAAACAGAGCCCGACATTATATACAGCACAATGAAACAGTGCCCTACAGTGAAAAATGTAAAATTAAACACAGCCCGACATTAAATACGGTAGAATGAAACAGTGCCCTACAAGCTACAATGTAAAATTAAACAGAGCCCGACATTAAATACAGTACAATGAAACAGTGCACTACACTGAACAATGTAAAATTAAACACAGCCCGACATTAAATACGGTGCAATGAAACAGTGACCTACAGTGAACAAGGTAAAATTAAACAGAGCCCGACATTAAATACGGTACAATGAAACAGTGCCCTACAAGCAACAAGGTAAAATTAAACAGCGCCCGACATTAAGTACAGTACAATGAAACAGTGACCTACAGTGAACAATGTAAAATTAAACATAGCCCGACATTAAATACGGTACAGTGAAACAGTGCCCTACACTGAACAATGTAAAATTAAACACAGCCCGACTGTAAATACAGTACAATGAATCAGTGCCCTACACTGAACAATGTAAACTTAAACACAGCCCGACATTAAATACGGTACAATGAAACAGTGCCCTACAGTGAACAATGTACAATTAAACACAGCCCAACATTAAATACGGTACAATGAAACAGTGCCCTACAGTGAACAATGTACAATTAAACACAGCCCGACAGTAAATACGGTACAATGAAACAGTGCCCTACACTGAACAAGGTAAAATTAAACAGAGCCCGACATTAAATACGGTACAATGAAACAGTGCCCTAATGTGAACAATGTAAAATAAAACAGAGCCCGACATTAAATACGGTACAATGAAACAGTGCCCTACAGTGAACAATGTAAAATTAAACAGAGCCCGACATTAAATACGGTACAATGAAACAGTGCCCTACAAGCAACAATGTACAATTAAACACAGCACGACATTAAATACAGTACAATGAAACAGTGACCTACAGTGAACAATGTAAAATTAAATCTAGCCCGACATTAAATACGGTACAGTGAAACAGTGCCCTACACTGAACAATGTAAAATTAAACACAGCCCGGCTTTAAATACAGTACAATGAATCAGTGCCCTACACTGAACAATGTAAACTTAAACACAGCCCGACATTAAATACGGTACAATGAAACAGTGCCCGACAGTGAACAATGTACAATTAAACACAGCCCAACATTAAATATGGTACAATGAAACAGTGCCCTACAGTGAACAATGTACAATTAAACACAGCCCAACATTAAATACGGTACAATGAACAGTGTCCTACAGTGAACAATGTACAATTAAACACACCCCGTCATTAAATACGGTAATATGAAAGAGTGCCCGACACTGAACAAGGTAAAATTAAACACAGCCCGACATTAAATACGGTACAATGAAACAGTGCCCTACACTGAACAATGTAAAATTAAACACAGCCCGATATTATATGCGGTACAATTAAACAGTGCCCTCCACTGAACAAGGTAAAATTAAACAGAGCCCGACATTAAATACAGTACAATGAAACAGTGCCCTACAGTGAACAATGTACAATTAAACACAGCCCGACATTAAATACGGTACAATGAAACAGTGCCCTACAGTGAACAATGTACAATTAAACACAGCCCGACAGTAAATACGGTACAATGAAACAGTGCCCTACACTGAACAAGGTAAAATTAAACAGAGCCCGTCATTAAATACGGTACAATGAAACAGTGCCCTACACTGAACAAGGTAAAATTAAACAGAGCCCGACATTAAATACGGTACAATGAAACAGTGCCCTATAGTGAACAAGGTAAAATTCACCAGAGCCCGACATTAAATACAGTACAATGAAACAGTGCCCTACAAGCAATGAGGTAAAATTAAACAGAGCCCGACATTAAATACAGCACAATGAAACAGTGCCCTACAGTGAAAAATGTAAAATTAAACACAGCCCGACATTAAATACGGTAGAATGAAACAGTGCCCTACAAGCTACAATGTAAAATTAAACAGAGCCCAACATTAAATACGGTAGAATGAAACAGTGCACTACACTGAACAATGTAAAATTAAACACAGCCCGACATTAAATACGGTGCAATGAAACAGTGACCTACAGTGAACAAGGTAAAATTAAACAGAGCCCGACATTAAATACGGTACAATGAAACAGTGCCCTACAAGCAACAAGGTAAAATTAAACAGCGCCCGACATTAAGTACAGTACAATGAAACAGTGACCTACAGTGAACAATGTAAAATTAAACATAGCCCGACATTAAATACGGTACAGTGAAACAGGCCCTACACTGAACAATGTAAAATTAAACACAGCCCGACTGTAAATACAGTACAATGAATCAGTGCCCTACACTGAACAATGTAAACTTAAACACAGCCCGACATTAAATACGGTACAATGAAACAGTGCCCTACAGTGAACAATGTACAATTAAACACAGCCCAACATTAAATACGGTACAATGAAACAGTGCCCTACAGTGAACAATGTACAATTAAACACAGCCCAACATTAAATACGGTACAATGAAACAGTGTCCTACAGTGAACAATGTACAATTAAACACAGCCCGACATTAAATACGGTAATATGAAACAGTGCCCTACACTGAACAAGGTAAAATTAAACACAGCCCGACATTAAATACGGTACAATGAAACAGAGCCCGACATTAAATACAGTACACTGAAACAGTGACCTACAGTAAACAAGGCAAAATTAAACAGAGCCCGACATTAAATACAGTACAATGAAACAGTGCCCTACACTGAACAATGTAAAATTAAACACAGCCCGACATTAAATACGGGACAACGAAACAGTGCCCGACAGTGAACAAGGTAAAATTAAACAGAGCCCAACATTAAATACAGCACAATGAAACAATGCCCTGCAGTGAAGAATGTAAAATTAAACACAGCCCGACATTTAATACAGTACAATGAAACAGTGACCTACAGTGAACAATGTAAAATTAAACATAGCCCGACATTAAATAAAGTACAATGTAACCGTGCCCTCCACTGAGCAAGGTAAAATTAAACACAGCCCGACATTAAATACAGTACAATGAAACAGTGACCTACAGTGAACAATGTAAAATTAAACATATCCCGACATTAAATACGGTACAATGAAACAGTGCCCTACAGTGAACAATGTAAAATTAAACAGAGCACGACATTAAATACAGTACAATGTAACAGTGCCCTCCACTGAGCAAGGTAAAATTAAACACAGCCCGACATTAAATACGGTACAATGAAACAGTGCCCTACACTGAACAATGTAAAATAAAACACAGCCCGACATTAAATACGGTACAATGAAACAGTGCCCTACACTGAACAAGGTAAATTTAAACAGAGCCCGACATTAAATACGGTACAATGAAACAGTGACCTACAGTAAACAATGTAAAATAAAACACAGCCCGACATTAAATACGGTACAATGAAACAGTGCCCTACACTGAACAATGTAAAATAAAACACAGCCCGACATTAAATACGGTACAATGAAACAGTGCCCTACACTGAACAATGTAAAATTAAACACAGCCCGACATTAAATACGATAAAATGAATCAGTGCCCTACCAGTAACAATGTAAAATTAAACAGAGCCCGACATTAAATACGGTACAATGAAACAGTGCCCTACAGTGAACAATGTAAAATTAAACAGAGCACGACATTAAATACAGTACAATGTAACAGTGCCCTCCACTGAGCAAGGTAAAATTAAACACAGCCCGACAGTATATACGGTACAATGAAAGAGTGCCCTACAGTGAACAATGTACAATTAAACACAGCCCAACATTAAATACGGTACAATGAAACAGTGCCTACAGTGAACAAGGTAAAATTAAACACAGCCCGACATTAAATACGGTACAATGAAACAGTGCCCTACACTGAACAATGTAAAATAAAACACAGCCCGACATTAAATACGGTACAATGAAACAGTGCCCTACACTGAACAAGGTAAATTTAAACAGAGCCCGACAGTAAATACGGTACAATGAAACAGTGTCCTACACTGAACAAGGTAAAATTAAACAGAGCCCGACATTAAATACGGTACAATGAAACAGTGCCCTACAGTGAACAATGTAAAATTAAACACAGCCCGACATTAAATACGATACAATGAAACAGTGTCCTACAGTGAACAAAGTAAAATTAAACAGAGCCCGACATTAAATACAGCACAATGAAACAGGGCCCTAATGTGAACAATGTAAAATAAAACAGAGCCCGACATTAAATACAGTACAATGAAACAGTGCCCTACAGTGAACAAGGTAAAATTAAACAGAGCCCGACATTAAATACAGTACAATGAAACAGTGCCCTACAAGCAACGAGGTAAAATTAAACACAGCCCGACATTAAATGCGGTACAATGAAACAGTGCCCTACACTGAACAAGGTTAAATTAAACAGAGCCCGACATTAAATACAGCACAATGAAACAGTGCCCTACAGTGAACAATGTAAAATTAAACAGTGCCCGACATTAAATACAGTACAATGAAACAGTGACCTACAGTGAACAAGGTAAAATTAAACAGAGCTCGACATTAAATACGGTACAATGAAACAGTGCCCTACACTGAACAAGGTAAATTTAAACAGAGCCCGACATTAAATGCGGTACAATGAAACAGTGCCCTACACTGAACAAGGTAAAATTAAACAGAGCCCGACATTAAATACAGTACAATGAAACAGTGCCCTACAAGCTACAAGGTAAAATTAAACAGAGCCCAACATTAAATACGGTAGAATGAAACAGTGCACTACACTGAACAATGTAAAATTAAACACAGCCCGACATTAAATACGGTGCAATGAAACAGTGACCTACAAGCAACAAGGTGAAATTAACAGAGCCCGACATTAAATACAGTACAATGAAACAGTGACCTACAGTGAACAATGTAAAATTAAACATAGCCCGACATTAAATACGGTACAGTGAAACAGTGCCCTACAGTGAACAATGTAAAATTAAACAGAGCACGACATTAAATATTTACAGTGGTCCCTGGGTAGAATATCATCGTTTACACTGGCTCCTGCGATATTAATTATTATTTACTGCGGTACTTGGATAGTATATCAATATTTACAGTGGACCACGTGTAGAATATCATTATTTACCGTGGTCCCTGGGTATTATATCATTGTTCAAAGTGGTCCCTGTGTAGAATATCATTATTTACATTGGTCCCTGGGTAGAATATCATTATTTACAGTGTTCCCTGTGTAGAATATCATTATTTACAGTGGTCCCTGGGTAGTGTATCATTATTTACAGTGGTCACTGAGTAGAATATCATTATTTACAGTTGTCCCTGGGTAATATATCATTAGTTACAATGTTCCCTGGGTAATGTCTCAATATTTTTGCAGCGCCCTGGTTATTTATAAATATTAACAGAGGTCCCGGCGTACAATATCATTATTTACATTTGTCCCTGTGTATAATATCATTATTTACAGTGGTCCCTCGGTAGTGTATCATTATTTACAGTGGTCACTGGGTAGAATATCATTATTTACAGTGGTCCCTGGGTAATATATCATTAGTTACATTGTTCCCTGGGTAATGTCTCAATATTTACAGCGGCCTGGTTATTTATAAATATTAACAGAGGTCCCGGCGTACAATATCATTATTTACAGTGGTCCCTGGGTAGAATATCATCATTTACAGTGGCTCCTGGGATATTAATTATTATTTACTGTGGTACTTGGATTGTATATCAATATTTACAGTGGACCACGGGTAGAATATCATTATTTACAATGTACCGTAGGTAGTACATCATTATTTTCCGTGGTCCCTGGATAGTATATCAATATTTACAGTGGTCCCTGGGTAGTGTATCATTATTTACCGTGGTCACTGGGTATTATATCATTGATGTGGAGATGCCGGCGTTGGACTGGGGTGAGCACAGTACGAAGTCTTACAACACCAGGTTAAAGTCCAACAGGTTTGTTTCGATGTCACTAGGTTTCGGAGCGCTGCTCCTTCCTCAGGTGAATGAAGAGGTCTCATTCCCGGTCTCATTCCCTCTCATTCCGGAGGACCCCTCCGGAAGGCAGCTGCCTTAGACTCTACATGTATGCTCAAGCCGTCAGGTGTCGCGTCAATGCCAGATTCATCAGTCGCATTCACAAGACAGCCCCGAACGTCACCCAAGCACAACGCAATGCCATCCGCGCTCTCAAGACAAACCGCAGCATCGTCATCAAACCAGCAGACAAAGGGGGGGTCACTGTCGTACTGAACAGAACGGACAACTGCAAAGAAGTATACCGACAACTGAACAACCAAGAACACTCCAGACAGTTACCCGCAGATCCGACCAAGGAACACATCCGCCAACTTAACAGACTGATCAAGACCTTGGATCCAGATCTTCAGAGCACCCTACGTGCTCTCATCCCACGTACTCCCCGCATTGGAGATCTCTACTGCCTCCCAAAAATACATAAGGCCAACACACCGGGCCGCCCTATCGTTTCAGGCAATGGGACCCTGTGTGAGAACCTCTCTGGCGACATCGAGGGCATCTTGAAACCCATCGTACAAGGTGCACCCAGCTTCTGTCGCGACACGACGGACTTCCAACAGAAACTCAGCACCCATGGACCAGTTGCACCAGGAACATTCCTCGTCACAATGGACGTCTCGGCACTCTACACCAGCATCCCCCATGACGACGGCATTGCTGCAACAGCCTCAGTACTCAACACCGACAACTGCCAATCTCCAGACGCAATTCTGGAACTCATCCGCTTCATTCTTTATCACAACGTCTTCACCTTCGACAACAAGTTCTTCATTCAGACGCACGGAACAGCCATGGGGACCGAATTCGCACCCCAATACGCCAACATATTCATGCACAAGTTTGAACAGGACCTACTCACCGCACAGGACCTTCAACCGATGTTATACACCAGATACATCGATGAAATTTTTTTCCTTTGGACCCACGGCGAAGAATCACTGAAACGACTACACAATGACATTAATAAGTTCCATCCAACCATCAGACTCACCATGGACTACTCTCCAAAATCAGTTGCATTCTTGGACACACTCGTCTCCATCAAGGACGGTCACCTCAGCACTTCGCTTTACCGCAAACCCACGGATAACCTCACGATGCTCCACTTCTCCAGCTTCCACCCTAGACACATTAAAGAAGCCATCCCCTATGGACAAGCGCTCAGTATACACAGGATCTGCTCAGACGAGGAGGAGTGTAACAGACATCTACAGACGTTGAAATATGCCCTCGTACGAATGGGATATGGTACTCGACTCGTCGATCGACAGTTCCAACGTGCCACAGTGAAAAACCGTACCGACCTCCTCAGAAGACAAACATGGGACACAACCGACAGAATACACTTCGTCGTCCAGTCCTTCCCCGGAGCGGAGAAACTACGTCATCTTCTTCACAGCCTTCAACACGTCATTGATGACGATGAACATCTTGCCAAGGTCATCCCCACACCCCCACTACTTACCTTCAAACAACCGCGCAACCTCAATCGAACCATTGTTTGCAGCAAACTACCCAGTCTTCAGAACAGTGACCACGACACCACACAACCCTGTCATGGTAATCTGTGCAAGACGTGCCAGATCATCGACATGGATACCACTATTACACGTGAGAACAGCACCCACCAGGTACGCGGTAAATACTCATGCGACTCGGCCAACGTTGTCTACCTCATACGCTGCAGGAAAGGATGTCCCGAAGCGTGGTACATTGGCGAGACCATGCAGACGCTGCGACAACGAATGAACGGACATCGCGCAACAATCACCAGGCAGGAATGTTCCCTTCCAGTCGGGGAACACTTCAGCATTCAAGGGCATTCAGCCTCTGATCTCCGGGTAAGCGTTCTCCAAGGCGGCCTTCAGGACCCGCGACAACGCAGAATCGCCGAGCAGAAACTTATAGCCAAGTTCCGCACACATGAGTGCGGCCTCAACCGGGGCCTGGGATTCGTGTCGCATTACAGTCATCCCCCACCGTCTGGCCTGCAAAATCCTACCAACTGTCCTGGCTTGGTACAATTCACGCCTCTTTAACCTGGGGTTACCCCATCTCTGGATCTGTAAAGATTTAATCACCTGCTAATGCTCGCATTCCTAGCATTGATTGGCATCTTTGAATTTGTCTATATATGTGTTTCTGGAACAGACCTCTTCATTCACCTGAGAAAGGAGCAGCGCTCCGAAAGCTAGTGACATCGAAACAAACCTGTTGGACTTTAACCTGGTGTTGTAAGACTTCGAACTATTATATCATTGTTTAAAGTGGTCCCTGTGTAGAATATCGTTATTTACAGTGGTCCCTGGGTAGAATATCATTATTTACAGTGGTCCCTGGGTAGTGTATCATTATTTACAGAGGTCCCTGGGTGGAATATCATTATTTACAGTGGTCCCTGGGTAATATATCATTCTTTACATTGGTCCCTGGGTAATGTCTCAATATTTACAGTGGTCCCTGGGTAGAATATCATTATTTACACTGGCTCCTGTGATATTAATTATTATTTACTGTGGTTATTGGAGAGCATATCAATATTTACAGTGGACCACGGGTAGAATATCATTATTTATAATGTACCCTGGTAGTACATCATTATTTACAGTGGTTCCTGGGTAGAATATCATTCTTTACAGTGGTCCCTGGGTCGATATCATTATCTACACTGGTCCCTGAGCAGTTTGTTATAACTTACAGTGGTCCTTGGGTAGTATATGAATATTTACAGTGGTCCCTGGGGTGTATATGATTATTTACAGTGGACCGTGGAAAGTATATCATTATTTACAGTGGCCACTGGGTAGTATACCATTATCTACAGTAGTCCCAGGATAGTAAATCACTATTTACTGTGGTACTTGGATAGTATATCAATATTTAGTAGACCCTGGGTAGAATATCATTATTTACACTGACTCCTGGGTTATTAATTATTATTTACTGTGGTACTTGGATAGTATATCAATATTTACAGTGGACCCTGGGTAGAATATCAGTATCTACAATGGTCCCTGGGTAGTACATCATTATTTACCGTGATCCCTGGGTAGTACATCATTATTTACCGTGATCCCTGGGTAGTACATCATTACTTACCGTGATCCCTGGCTAGTACATCATTATTTACAGTGATCCCTGGGGAGTAAATCGTTATGAACAGTTGCCCCTTTGTATTATATCCTTATTTACACTGGTCGATGTGTAGTATACTATTATTTACATTGGCTGTGGGTCGTCATCATCATTTACAGTGGTCACTGGATAGTATTTCATTATTTACAGTGGCGCCAGGGCAGTATATCGTTATTTTCAGTGGACCGTGGGCAGTATATCTTTATTTACAGTGTTCCCTGGGGAGTATCTCATTACTTACAGTGGACCCTGGGTATCATATCCAATATACAGTCGTCCCTGCGTTGTATATCATTATTTACAGAGGGCCCCTGGTAGTATTTCATTATTTACAGTGGTCCCTGAGCAGTATATCATTATTTACAGTTGTCCCTGGGTAAGATATCATTATTTACAGTGGTCCCTGGGTAGTATATCATTTTCTACAGTGGTCCCTGCGTAATATATCGTTATTTACAGTGGTCCCAGCGTCGTATATCATGGTTTACAGTGGTCACTGGACAGTATGTCATCAATTATAGTGTGCACTGTGCAGTACATCTTTATTCACAGTGGTCCATGGGCAGTATATCATTATTTACAGTGGTCCCTGGGCAATATATCATTAAGCACAGTGGTCCCTGGGCAGTATACCATTACTTACAGTGGTCCCTGGGTAGTATATCATTATTTACAGTGGTCCCAGGGCAATATATCATTAATCACAGAGGGCTCTGGGTAGTATATCATCATTGACCGCGGTTCCTGGGAAGTATATCATTATTTACACTGGTCCCTGGGTAGTATGTCATTATTTACACAGGTCACTGGGTAGTATATCATCCTTTACAGTGGTCCCAGTGTAGTGTAGTATTATCTACAGTGGTCCCAGAGTGGCACATCATGATTTACAGTGGTCCCTGGACATTATGTCATCATTTATAGTGTGCCTATGTGTTACGCCTCTTAATTTACAGTGGATTCTGGATAGTATATCATTATTGACAGTAGTCCCTGGGTGGTATATCATTATTTACAGTGGTCTCTGGGAAATATATCATTATTTACAGTGGTCCCTGGACATTATGTCATCATTTATAGTGTGCCCTGTGTAGTACCTCTTAATTTACAGTGGATTCTGCATAGTATATCATTATTGACAGTAGTACTGGGTGGCATATCATTATTTACAGTGGTCTCTGGGAAATATATCATTATTTACAGTGGTCCCTGGATAGTATATCATTATTTACAGTGTTCCAAGGGTAGTATATCATTATTTACAGTGGTCCTGTGTAGTATGTCATTATTTACAAACAAAGAACAAAGAACAAAGAACAAAGAAATGTACAGCACAGGAACAGGCCCTTCGGCCCTCCAAGCCCGTGCCGACCATACTGCCCGACTAAACTACAATCTTCTACACTTCCTGGGTCCGTATCCTTCTATTCCCATCCTATTCATATATTTGTCAAGATGCCCCTTAAATGTCCCTATCGTCCCTGCCTCCACTACCTCCTCCGGTAGTGAGTTCCAGGCACCCACTACCCTCTGCGTAAAAAACTTGCCTCGTACATCTACTCTAAACTTTGCCCCTCTCACCTTAAACCTATGCCCCCTAGTAATTGACCCCTCTACCCTGGGGAAAAGCCTCTGACTATCCAAACTTACCGTGGTCACTGGGTAGTATCCCATTATTTACAATGGTTCCAGGGTAGTATATGATTATTTACAGTGGTCCCTGGGTAGTATGTCATTATTTACCGTGGTCACTGGGTAGTATCCCATTATTTACAAAGGTTCCAGGGTGGCATACCATTATTGACAGTGGTCCCTGGGTAGTATGTCATTGTTTACATTGGCCTTGGGTCGGTAACATCATTTACAGTGATCGCTGGATAGTATTTCATTAGTGACAGTGGTCCCTCGGCAGTATATCATTATTTACAGTGGTCTCTTGACAGTGGATGATTATTTAAAGTGGTCCCTGTGTAGATAATCATTATTTACAGTGGTCCCTGGGTAGAATGTCATTATTTTCAGTGGTCCCTGGGTAGTATCTCATTATTTACAGTGTTCCCTGGGTAGTATAGCATTATTTACAGTGGTCCCTGGGTATTATCTAATTATTTACTGTGGTCCATGGGTAGTATCTCATTATTTACTGTGGTGCCTGAGTAGAATATCATTATTTACAGTGGTCCATGGGTCGAATATCATTAACTACACTGGTCCCTGGGCCGTTTGTTATTACTTACAGTGGTCCTTGGGTAGTACATGAATAATTACAGTGGTCCCTCGGGTGTATATCATTATTTACATTGAACCGTGGAAAGTATATCATTATTTACGGTGGTCCCTGGGCAGTATACCATTATATGCAGTAGTCCCTGGGTAGTATATCATTATTTACAGTGGTCCCTGTTTAGTATATCATTTTTGCAATGGACCCTGGGCAGTATATCTTTATTTACAGTGGTCCCTGGGGAGTATATCATTATTTACAGTGGTCCCTGGGCAGTATATCATTATTTACAGTGGGCCATGGGCAGTATATCATTATTTACAGTGGTCCCTAGGTTGTATACCATTATTTACAGTGGTCCCTGGGTAGTATATCATCATTTACAGTGGACCCTGGGCAGTAAGTCTTTACTTACAGTGGTCCCTGGGCAGTATATCTTTATTTACAGTGGTCCCTGGGTAGTATATCATCATTTACGGTTGACCCTGGGCAGTAAGTCTTTATTTACAGTGGCCCCTGGGCAGTATATCATTATTTACAGTGGTTCCTTGGTAGAATATCATTTGTTACAGCGTTCCATGGGCACTTCACCATTATTAATAGTTGTCCATCGGTAGTATATTATTTTCTGCAGTGGTCCCTGGGTAGTAAATCATTATTTACTGTATTCCCTGGTAGAATATCAGCATTTACAGTGGTCCCCGGTCAGAATGTCATTATTTACAGTTGTGCCTGGGTAGTACATTATTATTTGCATTTGGCCCTGGGTAGAATATCATTATTTACAGTGGTCCCTGGCCAGTATTTCATTATTTTCAGTGCTCCCTGTGCAGTATATCATTATTTACACTGGTCCCGGTGTAGAATATCATTATTTACAGTTGTCCCTGAGTAAAATATCATTATTTAAATTGGTCCCTGTGCTGTATATCATTATTTTCAGTGTTCCCTGCATAGTTTAACATTTTTTACAGTGGTTTCTGGGCAACGTATCATTATTTACAGTGGTCCCAGGGTAGTATATAATTTTTTTACAGTGCGCCTGTGCAGTATATCACTGTTTGCAGTCGGCCCTGGGCAGCATATCATTATCTACAGTGGTCCCTGGGTAGCATATAATTATTTACAGTGGTCACTGGGTAGTAAATAATTATTTACAGTGGTCCCTGTGTAGTATGTCTTTATTTACAGTGGTCCCTGGGAGTGTACCTCTATTTACAGTGGTTCCTGGTAGTATATCATTCTTTGCAGTGATCACTGGGTAGTAAGTAATTATTTAAAGTGGTCCCTGGGTAGTAGATCATTATTTACAGTGGTCCCTGGGTAGTATATCATTATTTACAGTGGTCCCTGTGTAGTATGTCTTTATTTACAGTAGTCGCTGATAGTATATCATTATTTACAGTGGTCCCTGGGTAATATATCATTATTTGCAGTTGTCTCTGATTAGAATATCATTATTTACAGTGGTCACTGGCTGGTATATCATTATTTACAGCGGTCCCTGGGCAGTATATCATTTTTACAGTGGTACCTAGGCTGTATGTCATAATTTACAATGATCCCTGATCAGGATATCATTGTTTCAGTGGTCCCTGGGTAATATATCATTATTTACACTTGTCTCTGGTTAGAATATCATTATTTACAGTGATGTGGAGATGCCGGCGTTGGACTGGGGTGAGCACAGTACGAAGTCTTACAACACCAGGTTAAAGTCCAACAGGTTTGTTTCGATGTCACTAGCTTTCGGAGCGCTGCTCCTTCCCCAGGTGAATGCAGAGGTCTGTTCCAGATACACATATATAGACAAATGCAAAGATGCCAAACAATGCTAGGAATGCGAGCATTAGCAGGTGATTAACCCTTTACAGATCCAGAGATGGGGTAACTCCAGGTTAAAGAGGTGTGAATTGTACCAAGCCAGGACAGTTGGTAGGATTTTGCAGGCCAGATGGTGGGGGATGACTGTAATGCGACATGAATCCCAGGTCCCGGTTGAGGCTGCACTCATGTGTGCAGAACTTCTTGACAGCCATTGATGACGATGAAGATCTTGCCAAGGTCATCCCCACACCCCCACTACTTGCCTTCAAACAACCGCACAACCTCAAACGAACCATTGTTTGCAGAAAACTACCCAGTCTTCAGAACAGTGACCACGACACCACACAACCCTGTCATGGTAATCTCTGCAAGACGTGCCAGATCATTGACATGGATACCACTATTACACGTGAGAACACCACCCACCAGGTACACGGTACATACTCGTGTGACTCGGCCAACGTTGTCTACCTCATACGCTGCAGGAAAAGATGTCCCGAAGCGCGGTACATTGGCGAGACCATGCAGACGCTGCGACAACGAATGGACGGACATCGCGCAACAATCACCAGGCAGGAATGTTCCCTTCCAGTCGGGGAACACTTCAGCAGTCAAGGGCATTCAGCCTCTGATCTCCGGGTAAGCATTCTCCAAGGCGGCCTTCAGGACCCGCGACAACGCAGAATCGCCGAGCAGAAACTTATAGCCAAGTTCCGCACACATGAGTGCGGCCTCAACCGGGACCTGGGATTCATGTCGCATTACATTCATCCCGCACCATCTGGCCTGCAAAATCCTACCAACTGTCCTGGCTTGGTACAATTCACACCTCTTTAACCTGGGGTTACCCCATCTCTGGATCTGTAAAGATTTAATCACCTGCTAATGCTCGCATTCCAAGCAATGTTTGGCATCTTTGAATTTGTCTATATATATGTTTCTGGAACAGACCTCTTCATTCACCTGAGGAAGGAGCAGCGCTCCGAAAGCTAGTGACATCGAAACAAACCTGTTGGACTTTAACCTGGTGTTGTAAGACTTCGTATTATTTACAGTGGTCACTGTGTAGTATATCATTATTTACAACAGTCCCTGGGTAGTATGACTTTATTTACAGTGGTCCCTCGGCAGTATAGCTTTATTTACAGTGATCCCTGGAAGTATATCATTATTTACTGTGGTCTCTGATTAGAATATCATTATTTACAGTGGGCACTGTGCAGTGTCTTATTTAAAGTGGTTCCCGCGTTGTTTATCATTATTTACAAAGCTCTCTGGGTGGTATATCTTTATTTACAGTGGTTCCTGGGTAGTTTATCTTTATTTACAATGGTCCCTGGGTGGTTTATCTTTATTTACAGTGGTCCCTGGGTGGTTTATCTTTATTTACAGTGGTCTCTGGGTGGTTTATCTTTATTTACAGTGGTCCCTGTGTGGTTTATCTTTATTTACAGTGGTCTCTGGGTGGTTTATCTTTATTTACAGTGGTCCCTGTGTGGTTTATCTTTATTTACAGTGGTCCCTGGGTAGTTTATCTTTATTTACAGTGGTCCCCGGGTGGTTTATCTTTATTTGCAGTGGTCCCTGGGTGGTTTATCTTTATTTACAGTGGTCCCCGGGTGGTTTATCTTTATTTGCAGTGGTCCCTGGGTGGTTTATCTTTATTTACAGTGGTCTCTGGGTGGTTTATCTTTATTTACAGTGGTCCCTGGGAAGTATATTATTATACTGTATCATTTAGTGGGCAGCACGGTATATTATTATATCATTTAGCACCACTATATCATTTAGTGTGCAGCACGGTAGCATAGTGGATAGCACAATTGTTTCACAGCTCCAGGGTCCCAGGTTCGATTCCCGGATGTGTGGAGTCTGCACATCCTCCCCGTGTGTGCGTGGGTTTCCTCCGGGTGCTCCGGTTTCCTCCCACAGTCCAAAGATGTGCAGTTTAGGTGAATTGGCCATCATAAATTGCCTTAGTGTCCAAAATTGCCCTTAGTGTTGGGTGGGGTTACTCGCTTATGGGGATAGGGTGGAGATGTGGACTTGGATAGGGTGCTCTTTTCAAGAGCCGGGCAGACTCGATGGGCCGAATGGCCTCCTTCTGCACTGTAAATTCTATGATCTATGATTTACTGTGGTCCCTGGGTAGAGTATCATGATTTCCAGTGTTCACTCGGTGGTATATCATTATTTACAGTCGTCCCCCGGCAGTATATCTTTATTTACAGTGGTACCTAGGTACTATGTCATTATTTACAGTGGTACCTAGGTACTATGTCATTATTTACAGTGGTCCCTGCGTAGAATGTCATTATCTACAGTTGTCCCTGGATAGTATATCTTAATTTGCCGTGGTCCATGCGTAGTACATAATTATTTACGGTGCTACATGGGTAGAATATCATTATTTACAGTGGTCCCTGGTAGTATGTCATTCTTTACAGTGGTCCCTGGGTAGTATAGCATTACTTACTGTGGTCCCTGGGTAGTATATCATTATTTACAGTCGTCCCTGGGCAGTATATCTTTATTTACAGTGACCCCTGTGTAGTAAATCAGTATTTACAGTGACCCCTGTGTAGTACATCATTATTTACAGTTGTCCCTGGGTAGTATATCATTAGTTACAGTGGCCCCTGGGTAGAATATCAGTATTTACAGTGACCCCTGTGTAGTACATCATTATTTACAGTGATCCCTGTGTAGTACATCATTATTTACAGTGGCCCCTGGGTAGAATATCATTATTTACAGTTGTCCCTCAGTATTATATCACTATTTACAGTTGTCCCTGTGTAGAATATCTTTATTTACAGTGGTCCCTGGTAGTATATCATTCTTTACAGTGGTCCCTGGTAGTATATCATTCTTTACAGTGGCCCCTGGGTAGTACATCATTATTTACTGTGGTCCCTGGGTAGTATGCCATTATTTACAGTGGCTGTGTGCAGTATATCATTATCTGCAGTGGTCCATGGGTAGTATATCATTATTTACAATGATCACTGAATAGTATATCATTATATGCAGTGGTCCCTGGGTAGTATATCATTATTTACAGTGGTCCTTGTGTAGAAAGTCTTTAATTACAGTGGTTCCTGGGCGTGATACCTTTATTTACAGTGGCCACTGTGTAGTATATCATTATTTACAATAGTCCCTGGGTGGTATAATTTTATTTACAGTGGTCCCTGGGTGGTATTTCTTTATTTACAGTGGTCACTGGCTGGTATATCATTATTGACAGTGGTCCCTGTGCAGTATATCTTATTTACAGTGGTTCCTGGGTAGGTTATTATTATTTACAATGGTCCCTGGGTGGTTTATCTTTATTTACAGTGGTCCCTGGGTGGTGTACCTTTATTTACAGTGGTCACTGGCTGGTATATCATTATTGACAGTGGTCCCTGTGCAGTATATCTTATTTACAATGGTCCCTGGGTGGCATTTCTTTATTTACAGTGGTCCCTGGGTTATTTATAAATATTAACAGAGGCCCCGGCATACAATATCATTATTTACAGTGGTCCCTGGGTAGAATATCATTATTTACTGTGGTCCCTGTTTAGAATATCTGTATTTACAGATGATGTGGAGATGCCGGCGTTGAACTGGGGTGAGCACAGAAAGAAGTCTTACAACACCAGGTTAAAGTCCAACAGGTTTGTTTCGATGTCACTAGCTTTCGAAGCGCTGCTCTTTCCTCAGGTGAATGAAGAGGTATGCTCCAGAAACAGATATATAGACAGATTCAAAGCTGCCAGCCAATGCTTGGAATGCGAGCATTAGCAGGTGATTAAATCTTTACAGATCCAGAGATGGGGTAACCCCAGGTTAAAGAGATGTGAATTGACTCAAGCCAGGACAGTTGGTAGGATTTCGCAGGCCAGATGGTGGGGGATGAATGTAATGCGACATGAATCCCAGGTCCCAGTTGAGGCCGCACTCATGTGTGCGGAACTTGGCTATAAGCTTCTGCTCGGCGATTCTGCGTTGTCGCGGGTCCTGAAGGTCGCCTTGGAGAACGCTTACCCGGAGATCAGAGGCTGAATGCCCTTGACGGCTGAAGTGTTCCCCGACTGGAAGGGAACATTCCTGCCTGGTGATTGTCGCGCGATGTCCGTTCATTCGTTGTTGCAGCGTCTGCATGGTCTCGCCAATGTACCACACTCCCGCAGCAGCCGCAGCCCCGCTCCCCCTCCCCCAGCAGCCGCGGCCCCCCTCACCCTCACCCCCTCACCCCCTCCCCCAGCAGCCGCGGTCCCCCTCCCCCAGCAGCCGCGGTCCCCCTCCCCAGCAGCCACGGTCCCCCTCCCCCAGCAGCCGCGGTCCCCCTCCCCCAGCAGCCGCGGTCCCCCTCCCCCAGCAGCCGCGGTCCCCCTCCCCCAGCAGCCGCGGTCCCCCTCCCCCAGCAGCCGCGGTCCCCCTCCCCCAGCAGCATTGTCTCGGGTCGGACAGTTTGATGGTGCTGTTTATTTGATGTCTATATAATGTTTATTTGGATCTGTTTTCCCTGAGATTGC
Organism: Scyliorhinus torazame; assembly: GCF_047496885.1. NCBI lineage: Eukaryota > Metazoa > Chordata > Chondrichthyes > Carcharhiniformes > Scyliorhinidae > Scyliorhinus > Scyliorhinus torazame. The sequence goes on from NW_027308239.1 coordinate 134,914, forward strand.
CTATCCTGCCCGCTCCTCCCGCGGGCAGGGTGAGGCAGCGCCCGCCGCTGGCATCGGCCTGGAGCTGGGACACAACAAAGCAAAACAGACCAGAAGTAACTGATGGACAAAACAAAATGTGGGGAGTGCCCCAAACCGCGGGTGGAGCACAGCCCCAACAGAACAGGAAAAGAGACCAAATCTCACCCAATACCCGCCCAATGAAAGTGTGAGAATGGGGGTCAGTCCGGCAGCCCACCCCCTGCGGGGCCCAGCCAGCCCGGAAAGCTTCGAGTGTGCCCGTTGGCAGCGCCTGCCCCCGCTCCAGGGACCCCCGGCCGCCACCCAGCCCTTCCCACGGCACCCACAGCCCTCCGCCACCCAGCCCTTCCCACGGCACCCACAGCCCGGCCCTCCGCCACCCAGCCCTGCCCACGGCACCCACAGCCCTCCGCCACCCAGCCCTTCCCACGGCACCCACAGCCCGGCCCTCCGCCACCCAGTCCTGCCAACGGCACCCACAGCCCGGCCCTCCGCCACCCAGCCCTGCCCACGGCACCCACCGCCCTCCGCTCCGCCACCCAGCCCTTCGCACGGCACCCACAGCCCTCCGCCACCCAGCCCTTCCCACGGCACCCACAGCCCTCCGCCACCCAGCACTTCCCACGGCACCCACAGCCCTCCGCCACCCAGCCCTTCCCACGGCACCCACAGCCCTCCGCCACCCGGCACTGCCCACGGCACCCACAGCCCGGCCCTCCGCCACCCAGCCCTTCCCAAGGCACCCACAGCCCGGCCCTCCGCCACCCAGCCCTTCCCACGGCACCCACAGCCCGGCCCTCCGCCACCCAGCACTGCCCACGGCACCCACAGCCCAGGCCCTCCCCCACCCAGCCCTGCCCACGGCACCCACAGCCCGGCCCTCCGCCACCCAGCCCTTCCCACGGCACCCACAGCCCGGCCCTCCGCCACCCAGCACTGCCCACGGCACCCACAGCCCAGGCCCTCCCCCACCCAGCCCTGCCCACGGCACCCACAGCCCGGCCCTCCGCCACCCAGCCCTTCCCACGGCACCCACAGCCCGGCCCTCCGCCACCCAGCACTGCCCACGGCACCCACAGCCCTCCGCCACCCAGCCCTTCCCACGGCACCCACAGCCCTCCGCCACCCAGCCCCTCCCACGGCACCCACAGCCCTCCGCACCCAGCCCTGCCCACGGCACCCACAGCCCTCCACACCCAGCCCTTCCCATGGCACCCACAGCCCAGCCCTCCGCCACCCAGCCCTGCCCACGGCACCCAGAGCCCTCCGCCACCCAGCCCTACCCACGGCACCCACAGCCCGGCCCTCCGCCACCCAGCCCTTCCCAAGGCACCCACAGCCCGGCCCTCCGCCACCCAGCCCTTCCCACGGCACCCACAGCCCGGCCCTCCGCCACCCAGCACTGCCCACGGCACCCACAGCCCAGGCCCTCCGCCACCCAGCCCTTCCCACGGCACCCACAGCCCGGCCCTCCGCCACCCAGCCCTTCCCACGGCACCCACAGCCCTCCGCCACCCAGCCCCTCCCACGGCACCCACAGCCCTCCGCACCCAGCCCTGCCCACGGCACCCACAGCCCTCCACACCCAGCCCTTCCCATGGCACCCACAGCCCAGCCCTCCGCCACCCAGCCCTGCCCACGGCACCCAGAGCCCTCCGCCACCCAGCCCTACCCACGGCACCCACAGCCCGGCCCTCCGCCACCCAGCCCTTCCCATGGCACCCACAGCCCAGCCCTCCGCCACCCAGCCCTGCCCACGGCACCCAGAGCCCTCCGCCACCCAGCCCTTCCCACGGCACCCACAGCCCTCCGCCACCCAGCCCTTCCCACGGCACCCACCGCCCTCCGCCACCCAGCCCTTCCCACGGCACCCACAGCCCTCCGCCACCCAGCCCTTCCCACGGCACCCACAGCCCTCCGCCACCCAGCCCTTCCCCCGGCACCCACAGCCAGGCCCTCCGCCACCCAGTCCTGCCCACGGCACCCACAGCCCTCCGCCACCCAGCCCTTCGCACGGCACCCACAGCCCGGCCCTCCGCCACCCAGCCCTTCCCACGGCACCCACAGCCCGGCCCTCCGCCACCCAGCCCTTCCCACGGCACCCACAGCCCGGCCCCACCCAGCCCTTCCCACGGCACCCACAGCCCGGCCCTCCGCCACCCAGCCCTTCCCACGGCACCCACAGCCCTCCGCCACCCAGCCCTTCGCACGGCACCCACAGCCCGGCCCTCCGCCACCCAGCCCTTCCCACGACACCCACAGCCCGGCCCTCCGCCACCCAGCCCTTCCCACGGCACCCACAGCCCTCCGCCACCCAGCCCTTCCCACGGCACCCACAGCCCGGCCCTCCGCCACCCAGCCCTTCCCATGGCACCCACAGCCCTCCCCACCCAGCCCTGCCCACGGCACCCACAGCCCTCCGCCACCCAGCCCTTCCCACGGCACTCACAGCCCTCCGCCACCCAGCCCTTCCCACGGCACCCACAGCCCGGCCCTCCGCCACCCAGCCCTTCCCACGGCACCCACAGCCCTCCGCCACCCAGCCCTTCCCACGGCACCCACAGCCCGGCCCTCCGCCACCCAGCCCTTCCCACGGCACCCACAGCCCGGCCCTCCGCCACCCAGCCCTTCCCACGGCACCCACAGCCCGGCCCCCCGCCACCCAGCCCTTCCCACGGCACCCACAGCCCTCCGCCACCCAGCCCTTCCCCCGGCACCCACAGCCCTCCGCCACCCTGCCCTTCCCACGGCACCCACTGCCCTCCGCACCCAGTCCTGCCCACGGCACCCACAGCCCTCCGCCACCCAGCCCTTCCCACGGCACGCACAGCCCTCCGCCACCCAGCCCTTCCCACGGCACCCACAGCCCTCCGCCACCCAGCCCTTCCCCCGGCACCCACAGCCAGGCCCTCCGCCACCCAGTCCTGCCCACGGCACCCACAGCCCTCCGCCACCCAGCCCTTCGCACGGCACCCACAGCCCGGCCCTCCGCCACCCAGCCCTTCCCACGGCACCCACAGCCCGGCCCTCCGCCACCCAGCCCTTCCCACGGCACCCACAGCCCGGCCCCACCCAGCCCTTCCCACGGCACCCACAGCCCGGCCCTCCGCCACCCAGCCCTTCCCACGGCACCCACAGCCCTCCGCCACCCAGCCCTTCGTACGGCACCCACAGCCCGGCCCTCCGCCACCCAGCCCTTCCCACGACACCCACAGCCCGGCCCTCCGCAACCCAGCCCTTCCCACGGCACCCACAGCCCTCCGCCACCCAGCCCTTCCCACGGCACCCACAGCCCGGCCCTCCGCCACCCAGCCCTTCCCATGGCACCCACAGCCCTCCCCACCCAGCCCTGCCCACGGCACCCACAGCCCTCCGCCACCCAGCCCTTCCCACGGCACTCACAGCCCTCCGCCACCCAGCCCTTCCCACGGCACCCACAGCCCGGCCCTCCGCCACCCAGCCCTTCCCACGGCACCCACAGCCCTCCGCCACCCAGCCCTTCCCACGGCACCCACAGCCCGGCCCTCCGCCACCCAGCCCTTCCCACGGCACCCACAGCCCGGCCCTCCGCCACCCAGCCCTTCCCACGGCACCCACAGCCCGGCCCCCCGCCACCCAGCCCTTCCCACGGCACCCACAGCCCTCCGCCACCCAGCCCTTCCCCCGGCACCCACAGCCCTCCGCCACCCTGCCCTTCCCACGGCACCCACTGCCCTCCGCACCCAGTCCTGCCCACGGCACCCACAGCCCTCCGCCACCCAGCCCTGCCCACGGCACCCACAGCCCTCCGCCACCCAGCCCTTCCCACGGCACCCACAGCCCGGCCTTCCGCCACCCAGCCCTTCCCATGGCACCCACAGCCCTCCCCACCCAGCCCTTCCCACGGCACCCACAGCCCAGCCCTCCGCCACCCAGCCCTTCCCACGGCACCCACAGCCCTCCGCCACCCAGCCCTTCCCACGGCACCCACAGCCCGGCCCTCCGCCACCCAGCCCTTCCCATGGCACCCACAGCCCTCCCCACCCAGCCCTGCCCACGGCACCCACAGCCCAGCCCTCCGCCACCCAGCCCTTCCCACGGCACCCACAGCCCTCCGCCACCCAGCCCTTCCCACGGCACCCACAGCCCAGCCCTCCGCCACCCAGCCCTGCCCACGGCACCCAGAGCCCTCCGCCACCCAGCCCTTCCCACGGCACGCACAGCCCTCCGCCACCCAGCCCTTCCCACGGCACCCACAGCCCTCTGCCACCCAGCCCTTCCCACGGCACCCACAGCCCGGCCCTCCGCCACCCAGCCCTGCCCACGGCACCCACAGCCCGGCCCTCCGCCACCCAGCCCTTCCCACGGCACCCACAGCCCGGCCCTCCGCCACTCTGCCCTGCCCACGGCACCCACAGCCCTCCGCCACCCAGCCCTTCGCACGGCTCCCACAGCCCGGCCCTCCGCCACCCAGCCCTGTCCACGGCACCCACAGCCCGGCCCTCCGCCACCCAGCCCTTCCCACGGCACCCACAGCCCTCCGCCACCCAGCCCTTCCCACGGCACCCACAGCCCGTCCCTCCGCCACCCAGCCCTTCCCACGGCACCCACAGCCCTCCGCCACCCAGCCCTGACCACGGCACCCACAGCCCGGCCCTCCGCCACCCAGCCCTTCCCAGGGCACCCACAGCCCGGCCCTCCGCCACCCAGCCCTGCCCACGGCACCCACCGCCCTCCGCTCCGCCAGCCACCCGAATGGAGATTGGCGGAGGTGCGGATTCCTGAGCAGCGCCTCCCTTACGACAGCCGCCACTCCTGACGGGGGAGAGCTGCGGCGCCTGGAGACCGTGTTCCAGACTTTGAGGAGGACCTGGTACAAGACGGGCAGCGCCAACAGAGAGTTCCGAAGACCCTGCTGGTCCACAGACAGGAGCTGCACGTCGTAGTTCAGGCCGAGCCCCTGGGGGGAGAAATCCGTCGCCAGGGCCCCACCGTGGGGGAGGCTCAGCGTACAGGTAACGCTGCAGAGTCTGAGGGTGGAAAGTGGCAGTCTGGGTGCGGAGGCACACCAGCGCCTGACCGCCCTCCGCCATCGGGAGACTCCAGACCTCCGCAGCGACCCCGTGCAGTCGATTGTCCCGGAGGAACCGAAGCCGGGCTCTCTGGGTGGTGGGACAAAGCCAGGGGGGGGAGTCAGTGACCAGCCGGGACCACAGCATGGAGGCGATCAGCTGGTTTATGACGAGAACTCGGCCCCTGTGGGACAGCACTCGGTGCCGTCCTGTCCAGCGTCCCAGGCCAGCGGTGACCTTGGTCTCCAGCTCCTGCCCGTTCGCCGGCCAGGCTCCCTCTGCCGGGCAAAGATGGACTCCCAGGTCGAGGCTGTTGGTCCGACTCCAGCTGAAGGGCCCGAGCTCCTCCGGGAGGGGGGTCCACCTGCCACGGACCGACCAGGAGTCCGGAACATTTGGCCCAGTTGATCCGTGGGGAGGACGCGGCGGAGTAGACAGCTTGGCTCTCTCGCATCCTCCGGGGGTCCCCGGGGTCAGTGACCATGAGGAACACGGCATCAGCGTCCGCCGAGAGGACCACCCCCCCGTCCGGCTCGCGCAGAACCAGCCCCGTGAACCCCCTCCGCAGGAGGCACAGGAAAGGCCCCACGCAGAGGGAATAATGTTGGCCGGACAGGGGGCAGCCCTGACGCACTCCTCTCCCAAAGCGAAGGGGCGCCGTCAGGGACCCGTTAACCTTAACCAGACTCTCCGAGGCGGCGGACAGTAACCGGATCCGGGCGACAAAATGCCACCCGAACCCGAAAGCTCGCAGAGTCCCGAGCAAATCCCCGGGCCCCACCCTGTCGAACGCCTTCTCCTGGTCAAGAGACAGGGAGGCGCTCGACATACCTGGTCCCGTGTCTGTTCTTCTTTTCTGTTTTCTGTTTTATTTGTTTTTATATAAGGCGGGAACCGGAAGTTCGACCTCTGGCAAGTCCCCCCCCCCCCAACCAATAAATTCTGGTGGAGAGGAAACCCGAGACACTACACGTGTAGTGTCTCCCACCCGCCCTCCTCCTCTAACCTAATAATAAGACCCATTGGTGTAAGGTAAGTGCCATATTATATTATTATATTATTAGCATTGTGCAGGTCAAGGATCGGAGGTGGAGGAGCAGTCTCTGTCAGCGAGAGAACCTGAGAACATCTCAGACACTCAGAAGGTAAGTAAGTGATTTTTACTTATTTTCAATGTTATACCTTTTTTCAAATTGTGTGTGTCGGGGGGAAACTAAAGTGACATCACAGAAAAGCTGTGGCCAGAGTGGCTGGTTGGAATTCTACCCTAAATTTAAAAAAAATTTGAGTATTTGGTAACTAATTAAACATAATAACTTAATTATAATTTAGAGGGATATCTAAGCCAGAGATCGGAGAATATTATAGTTAGCTATCGCATTTCTATTAGAAATCTAGTGCTAGGAAACAGATAGTTGACAGTAACTTTGAAATTTTTTTTAAAATATTTTTTTTTTAAAAAGACAAATTTTAATTTTAATTTTAATTAATTGACGCAATGTCAGTTAGAGGGGTGCTGTGCTCTGACTGTGAGATGTGGCAGGTCCGGGAGGCTACCAGCGTCCCGGATGGCTTCATCTGCAGAAAGTGCACCCAACTGGAGCTCCTCACAGACCGCATGGTTCGGTTGGAGCAGCAATTGGATGCACTTTGGAGCATGCAGGTGGCGGAAAGCGTCATAGATCGCAGTTATGTAAATGTGGTCGCACCCAAGGTGCAGGCAGAGAAATGGGTGACCACCAGAAATGGCAGGCAGTCAGTGCAGGAATCCACTGTGGTTGTCCCCCTCTCGAACAGATATACCCCTTTGGATACTGTCGGGGGGGATAGCCTATCAGGGGAAAACAGCAGCAGCCAGAGCAGTGGCACCACGGCTGGCTCTGATGTTCAGAAGGGAGGGTCAAAGCGCAGAAGAGTAATAGTAATAGGGGACTCTATAGTCAGGGGCACAGATAGGCGCTTCTGTGGACGTGAAAGAGACTCCAGGATGGTATGTTGCCTCCCTGGTGCCAGGGTCCAGGATGTCTCCGAACGGGTAGAGGGAATCCTGAAGGGGGAGGGCAAACAGGCAGAGGTCGTTGTACATATTGGTACTAACGACATAGGCAGGAAGGGGCATGAGGTCCTGCAGCAGGAGTTCAGGGAGCTCGGCAGAAAGTTAAAAGACAGGACCTCGAGGGTTGTAATATCGGAATTACTCCCTGTGCCACGTGCCAGTGAGGCTAGAAATAGGAAGATAGAGCAGATAAAGACGTGGCTAAACAGCTGGTGTTGGAGGGAGGGTTTCCATTATCTGGACCACTGGGAGCTCTTCCGGGGCAGGTGTGATCTGTATAAGAAGGACGGGTTGCATCTAAACCGGAGAGGCATAAATATCCTGGCCGCGAGGTTTGCTAGTGTCACATGCGAGGGTTTAAACTAGTATGGCAGGGGGGTGGGCACGGGAGCAATAGGTCAGAAGGTGAGAGCATTGAGGGAGAACTAGGGAATAGGGACAGTGTGGCTCTGAGGCAGAGCAAACGGGGAGAAGTTGCTGAACACAGCGGGTCTGGTGGCCTGAAGTGCATATGTTTTAATGCAAGGAGCATTACGGGTAAGGCAGATGAACTTAGAGCTTGGATTAGTACTTGGAACTATGATGTTGTTGCCATTACAGAGACCTGGTTGAGGGAAGGGCAGGATTGGCAGCTAAATGTTCCAGGATTTAGATGTTTCAGGCGGGATAGAGGGGGATGTAAAAGGGGAGGCGGAGTTGCGCTACTTGTTCGGGAGAATATCACAGCTGTACTGCGAGAGGACACCTCAGAGGGCAGTGAGGCTATATGGGTAGAGATCAGGAATAAGAAGGGTGCAGTCACAATGTTGGGGGTATACTACAGGCCTCCCAACAGCCAGCGGGAGATAGAGGAGCAGATAGTTAGACAGATTTTGGAAAAGAGTAAAAACAACAGGGTTGTGGTGATGGGAGACTTCAACTTCCCCAATATTGACTGGGACTCACTTAGTGCCAGGGGCTTAGACGGGGCGGAGTTTGTAAGGAGCATCCAAGAGGGCTTCTTAAAACAATATGTAAACAGTCCAACTAGGGAAGGGGCGGTACTGGACCTGGTATTGGGGAATGAGCCCGGCCAGGTGGTAGATGTTTCAGTAGGGGAGCATTTCGGTAACAGTGACCACAATTCCAGTAAGTTTTAAAGTACTGATGGACAAGGATAAGAGTGGTCCGAGGATGAATGTGCGAAATTGGGGGAAGGCTAATTATAACAATATTAGGCGGGAACTGAAGAACATAGATTGGGGGCGGATGTTTGAGGGCAAATCAACATCTGACATGTGGGAGGCTTTCAAGTGTCAGTTGAAAGGAATACAGGACCGGCATGTTCCTGTGAGGAAGAAAGATAAATACGGCAATTTTCAGGAACCTTGGATGACGAGTGATATTGTAGGCCTCGTCAAAAAGAAAAAGGAGGCATTTGTAAGGGCTAAAAGGCTGGGAACAGACGAAGCCTGCGTGTAATATAAGGAAAGTAGGAAGGAACTTAAGCAAGGAGTCAGGAGGGATAGAAGGGATCACAAAATGTCATTGGCAAATAGGGTTAAGGAAAATCCCAAGGCTTTTTACACGTACATAAAATGCAAGAAGGTAGCCAGGGAAAGGGTTGGCCCACTGAAGGGTAGGCAAGGGAATCTATGTGTGGAGCCAGAGGAAATGGGTGAGGTACTAAATGAATACTTTGCATCAGTATTCACCAAAGAGAAGGAATTGGTAGATGTTGAGTCTGGAGAAGGGGGTGTAGATAGCCTGGGTCACATTGTGATCCAAAAAGACGAGGTGTTGGGTGTCTTAAAAAATAGGGCAGTAGATGTTGTCTATATGGACTTCAGTAAGGCCTTTGACAAGGTCCCTCATTGTAGACTAGTACAAAAGGTGAAGTCACACGGGATCAGGGGTGAGCTGGCAAGGTGGATACAGAACTGGCTAGGCCATAGAAGGCAGAGAGTAGCAATGGAGGGATGCTTCTCTAATTGGAGGGCTGTGACCAGTGGTGTTCCACAGGGATCAATGCTGGGACCTTTGCTCTTTGTAGTATATATAAATGATTTGGAGGAAAATGTAACTAGTCTGATTAGTAAGTTTGCAGACGACACAAAGGTTGGTGGAATTGCGGATAGCGATGAGGACTGTCGGAGGATACAGCAGGATTTAGATTGTCTGGAGACTTGGGCGGAGAGATGGCAGATGGAGTTTAATCCGGACAAATGTGAGGTAATGCATTTTGGAAGGTCTAATGCAGGTAGGGAATATACAGTGAATGGTAGAACCCTCAAGAGTATTGAAAGTCAAAGAGATCTAGGAGTACAGGTCCACAGGTCATTGAAAGGGGCAACACAGGTGGAGAAGGTAGTCAAGAAGGCATACGGCATGCTTGCCTTCATTGGCCAGGGCATTGAGTATAAGAATTGGCAAGTCATGTTGCAGCTGTATAGAACCTTAGTTAGGCCACACTTGGAGTATAGTGTTCAATTCTGGTCGCCACACTACCAGAAGGATGTGGAGGCTTTAGAGAGGGTGCAGAAGAGATTTACCAGAATGTTGCCTGGTATGGAGGGCATTAGCTATGAGGAGCGATTGAATAAACTCGGTTTGTTCTCACTGGAACGAAGGAGGTTGAGGGGAGACCTGATAGAGGTATACAAAATTATGAGGGGCATAGACAGAGTGGATAGTCAGAGGCTTTTCCCCAGGGTAGAGGGGTCAATTACTAGGGGGCATAGGTTTAAGGTGAGAGGGGCAAGGTTTAGAGTAGATGTACGAGGCAAGTTTTTTACGCAGAGGGTAGTGGGTGCCTGGAACTCGCTCCCGGAGGAGGTAGTGGAAGCAGGGACGATAGGAACATTTAAGGGGCATCTTGACAAATATATGAATAGGATGAGAATAGAAGGATACGGACCCAGGAAGTGTAGAAGATTGTAGTTTAGTCGGGCACCATGGTCGGCGCTGGCTTGGAGGGCCGAAGGGCCTGTTCCTGTGCTGTACATTTCTTTGTTCTTTGTATACCAGTCCTTTGGGTAAAGTGAATAATGTCCCGGACCAGGTGGATGTTGTCATAGATTGTGCGGTCCGGGACTGTGTAGGACTGGTCAGGGTGGATAATGTGGTCCAGCTCGGGGCCAAGGCGCAAACACAGCACCTTGGAAAAGATTTTATAGTCCGTGCTGAGGAGGGAGACCGGTCGCCAGTACTTAAGTCGGCGGAGATCCCCCTTCTTGGGCAGCAGGGCAATGACGGCCCTGCGCCACAAAAGGGGCATCTCCCCGGTCGCGGTACATTCCCCCAGGACCCCCGCGTAGTCACTCCCCAGGACGTCCCAGCACGCCCTGAAGAACTCCACGATCAGCCCGTCCAGCCCTGGGGATTTGCCCCGTGAGAGGTTGTCCAGGGCGCCGGTCAGCTCTTGGAGGTTGATGGCATTATCGAGCTTCCCGGCGCCCTCCGGGCCCACCTGCGTCAGGTCTTCCCACAGAACTCTGCAAGCGTCCTCGCTGGACGGACCCGGAGAGAAGAGGTCGGAGTAAAAATCCCTGATCAGGGTCCTGACCCCCTCCGGATCCGAGACGAGGGGCCGGTCGTCGGCCAGCAGCGTAGAAACCTGCCGACGGGCACCGCGTCCTCTTTCCAGCGAGTAGAAGAAGCGGGAGCCGCGGTCCATGTCCGTTAGGAGACGGATCCGCGACCTCACGTACGCGCCGCGGGACCCAGCGAGTTGCAGGTCCCGTAGTGCGCCCCTCTTCTCTCTGTACACCAGCCCCAGGGCTGGGCCTCATCGGGCTCAGCGAGACGTGACTCCAGATCGAGGAGTTCCTCAGCCAATTTGGCGATCGTGGAGTTCCGCCCCGCCGTAGACCCCTCCGTGTACCCCTGACAGAAGGCACGGTTCTGGGCCTTGCCCACATCCCACCGCAGCCTCAAGGAGGGGAAGCCACCCCGCTCCCTTCTCCAGCCGGCCCAGAAACGGCAGAACGAGTCCAGGAACCGCTCGTCCTCCAGCAGCAGGTTGTTAAAGTGCCAGTACGCGGACCGTTTCTGAGCGCGGGACGGGGCGAGACCCGCCCACACCAGGTGGTGATCCGAGCTCGGCACCTGCTCCATGGAGGCCGTCGGAACGCTGCGCAAGTACGTCTTGGAAATGTAAAGATGGTCGATGCTGGACGCTCTGAACGGGGGCCGCACAGAGGTGCGCACCCGCAATTCAGGATGGAGAGTCCACCAGACATCCACCAAGTCAAAGGACCTAACCAGGTCCCTCAACTTCACCACCGCAGCCAGGCCGCACTGGACTCCGATGCGGTCCTTGTCCTTGAGGGTGCAATTAAAATCCCCTCCGAGGACGATGCACTCTGTTTTTGAAAACTCACCACTATTCTTAGAATTCCCCCAATACCAAAAAGGGCCGAAATTCTAAATGGTGATCGGGATTCTCACTCCCGACTCCGATGCAGGCTTCAGTGGGTGCTATTCAGGTCAAACTATATTTTCAAGTTATCCCCCGGTATAACCCATACCTTCACCGAAGATTTCACCTACTTCCCACTTAGTAGCATCGATCCTGGGTCCCGCATTGCTAAGTAAGTAAAGTAGACTTTGGAATAACCACTATTTCAGGTTAAATTAAGTTATCTTATTATTATATTTTTTCTTTTAAAAGCTGCAAATACTTTCTTTACAGAAAGGAAAAAGACCTTGCTTCTGGGTCCTTCTGGTTGTTTGAAGGGACCTTCAGGCCCACCTTGACAATCATTCTTCTTTATAAAGTCTGGTCTTCTTTAGATGTAATCGCTGATGAGCTTTGTTGCTGTGTCCTGTCTTTCCCATGTACCGAGCTGTGAGAGCTGACTCTGCTGGCTATCTCTGAGCTGACATAGAGCTGACTCTTTAAATTCTAGTCTTCCTGAGATGTATTAGCTGTTTTAGCTCGGCTGCTATGCCTTGTCTTTCCCATGGCCGAGCTGACTGTAATCTGACTCTGAGCTGCTTGTTTCTTCTCTGCTTCTCTCTCTCCCTCCCTCTGAGTTCTGGTTCTGGTTCTGGTAGTTCCTGCCCTGGTCTCTGGGTTTACATATTTTTCTAACAGTTTTCTAGCTTTTATGATTTTATTGTAAAGTAACTAATTTCACTTTGATTGTACAAAGTACGTTTGACTAAACCTTCTAATCCAACTACGTATTCATTTTGACATAACTGCATCTCAGAGATCTGATTACAGTGTTTCCTTTGTGATGATCAAAATGCTTTGGTTTCAAGAGGTGTTACTTTTAATTCCTGTCATTTCTGTAGTTTTATTTTCCAATTGTGTCCTCAGCTCATAATTTTGACTTTGATTTTGGCTTTGAATTATGTTTCTCGTAGACTGATAGTCTCCAGTTTTCTTTAATTTACCTGGTTTAGCAAATTTTCACACCTAGAATTATCACCAAATTCAACTGAACCTCATCCTTTTTTCCAGCTGCTAACTAAGACAGTTACTTTCAATGAAGGTGTGGGCCATTGTTTTTGGCTTCATTCAAAATCCTGTTTGTCTTGTTTGCTGAGCCTGCTTGAGCAAGGCTATCTGCATTTTACAATCCTTCCCTGGCAGCTGCTGTTAACCCTTTGTGGGATCTTTCCCTGTATCCTCTCATGTTTCTCCCGGACCAGATATTGCCAGACTTCCATGTTTCAAATGACACATCTTTCCATATTTTCAATAACAACTCTCCCACCGGGATGGTGCCGAGAAGAGTGGACACCTTTTGGAAGAAGGTCGCCTGCTGCGGTCCGGCCACGGGAGCGGATACATTTACAAAGTGAATCACCGCTGCCCCGAAACGGGCCTTTAGGTGCAGCAGACGGCCTGGCACCGGCTCCTTGACCCCCAAGATCTCCGGCTGAAAATGTGGAGCCAACAAGATAGCCACCCCGCCCGAACGTGGGGCCAGGTGACTCATGAAGACTCCTCCTTGCCCCTCCAGGGTCCCCTGAGCTTCGTCACCCGGATGGCCTGGGTTTCCTGCAGGAAGCACACCCCGTACTTTCCGTCCCGGAGGATAGAGAAGAACTGGAACCGGTGGTGCGCGTGGCTGCTGCCGTTGATGTTGAGGCTGGCCATGGTTACCTCCATGTCAGCAGCAATAGTTATCCATCACCTTCAGTGCTCAGAGTGGGGGTACCGCCCCCTCCACTCCCTCAGGGGTCCCACAAAGAACTGAGCAGCTTGGCGCTGCTCCTCCTGGTCTTGATCGAACTCCCGGGCCTCTCTGGCATAGGCCCGGGCGGAGCCAAGGAGCAGCCCCAGATTTCCCCAGCTGCCCAGGGCCAGCCGCACACAGTCTGGGTGACCGTGATGTTTCCCAGAAATGTTGGTTCCCCAGGGGGGACGAGGGGAGACTCGGTGCCGGGTGTGAGGGCGCCCTCTGCCTCGCTGCAGAGCGCGTCTAAATCCTCCTCCTCACCCGCCACCGCGCAGCCTTCCTCCTCCGAACGGTCACCTCCCGAGCTCGAGTCCCCCGCCACATGGAGTATGGCGGGCGGCACGGGCCCACCGGCTAACCCTTGGCCCGAGTCGACCCCAACCCCCAGGGTCGTCCTCAGGCAGGTCCCTCGCAGGCTCCTCCCGCGGCTCAGGGCCCGTGGACGGCGCCTCCACCCACGCCGGCGACTCCGGGACCTCGGAGAGGCCCCCCGGAAACATGTCCGGCTTGAAAACAGGGCTCTCCGGCGTCGCCCGCTCGGGTGTAGAGGGCGGGGAGCCTTCCCCTCCTCCCCCGTCCACGGCCCACAGCGGCACGATGAGCGGTCGCTGCTGCTGCCGGCCCCCGGCGATGGTGAAGAGGAGGCGTCCGGGGAGGAAACTTGCACCGGGCGGGACGGGCCCCCAGGGGCTTCGACTCCGCTCGACCCCGGGTCCTCCTGCTCGGGGGGCGACAGCAGCTCGAGTGGCTCGGGGGCCTCGGAGGCCCCCCGGCCTTGCTTCTCTTCATTGTGTGCCCCGGGCCAGGCGTCAGGGGGGATGGGCACCAACACGGGAGACCCCCACCCCTCCTCGCCCGGGGAGGGGGCAGCAACCCCCCCCCCCTTGCCCGGGCAGGCGGCGCTTGCGGGGAGGGGGCGGCTCGGGATCGCCCTGCTGCACGGCCTCCATGGCGGGAGAGGCCCCGGCAGCATCCCCCTCCCCCTCCTCCTCACCCCCTCCAGCGGCCGCGGGGGGGTCTGGGGCCGGCCGCTGGGCAGAGGAGAGGGGGGCAGTGCTGGCAGCTGGCGGGGGGGGGGGGCAGTGGCGCCGGAAGTGCCCCAGCCCTTTGCAGGCGTGGCCGCGCAGGCCGTCCGCCGACCAGAACACTTTATGGGCCTCCCCCTGATGGGAGACCACAAAACCCCCTCGGTGACCTCCTCCCGGCTCAGGCAGAGGGGTGGGAGGACAGGGTCCGCAGTCCCCAATGGTCCCACTCCCACCTCAGGCAGAGGGGTGGGAGGACAGGGTCCGCAGTCCCCGTTGGTCCCACTCCCACCTCAGGCAGAGGGGTGGGAGGACAGGGTCCGCAGTCCCCGTTGGTCCCACTCCCACCTCAGGCAGAGGGGTGGGAGGACAGGGTCCGCAGTCCCAATGGTCCCACTCCCACCTCAGGCAGAGGGGTGGGAGAACAGGATCCGCAGTCCCCGTTGGTCCCACTCCCACCTCAGACAGAGGGGTGGGAGGACAGGGTCCGCAGTCCCCGTTGGTCCCACTCCCACCTCAGGCAGAGGGGTGGGGGGACAGGGTCCGCAGTCACCGATGGTCCCACTCCCACCTCAGGCAGAGGGGTGGGAGGACAGGGTCCGCAGTCCCCAATGGTCCCACCCACCTCAGGCAGAGGGGTGGGAGGACAGGGTCCGCAGTCCCCGTTGGTCCCACTCCCACCTCAGGCAGAGGGGTGGGAGGACAGGGTCCGCAGTCACCGATGGTCCCACTCCCACCTCAGGCAGAGGGGTGGGAGGACA